>NC_133760.1:24744971-25044971 GCF_036562045.2 Rhinolophus sinicus | reverse complement strand
GGCGGGAAGGAGGGTCAACAGCATAGTAATTTTTGTATCAAGATGATCAGTATATAAGGTTATTATATTTTCTCCTTTTGTGCATGTTTTTAAAAATTACAATAAACATCTCTATCTATTAGGTTGGTGCAAAAGTAACTGTGATTTTAAAAAGTTAAAAATAGTGCAAAAACCGCAATTACTTTTGCATCAACCCAATACCATCATGTATACATACGAGCGTGTATGTGTGTGTATTAATAATACACACACACAGTATATATTCTTAATACCTACTTCCTCTTAAGAAAGTAGCAATGCATGGCTGGGGTCTCTCTCTCATCTCCCTACCTGCCCTCCCTCTCTGGCACCTTTTTTTTTTTTTTTTTCATTAAAAAACGGTAGCGCCTCTCTGATATTTTCATGGCTTCACGAAGAGGCCTAAAAATTAGAGTAAACAAATTACCCATTACCAGGGAAGCCCCGTGTACCCCCCCACCGGATTCCCAGCATCTTCTTTCACCTCCAGGAGATATTCTTCAAGGTCACTAAATTAAGCCTTCAGACAATCGAAAAATTGAATCTCGGTACATCTATTTTGCTAACAAAATTTCCGCAGTGCCGATTGGGGCTGACAGGTGCGGCCATGCAGCTTTCTGGGCTGTTCAGGTCGATTTGGCCGAGCAGGACAGCATCAGCTTGTATTGGAGGGAACATCTGAGCTGCTCAGGGCCCCCTGGGAGTCCGAGAGTTCCTTACCTCCTTGCCACCGTAAATGACTATTTCTGTCCTTCTCCTCCTCACCCCCTGCAGCGCCAGGTCAGGTGCCTCTTCTTCAATTATTTATCAAAAGGGCCACTGCAATCATTGCAAACACATTTAGGAGTATCTGGAAACAGCATTCCTTTTGAGGGCACTAATAACGCAGCCGTAATCACAATCCTTGTCAGAGGGGAGGGGCGGGATGTGACATTGTGGGCATAATGTCTGGGAGAGAAGGAGGGGCTTTGCTCCAAGCCCCCAGGCCTCGCAGCTGCCACCATCTGGCTGGTTCAGGGCCTTGCAGAGATGGGAACCACCCAGGATTTGGAGGCTCAGGACCCCAGCTCTCGGATTGCCAGCTCCGTGACTTTGGAGGTCGCGTCCCCTGTCTAGCCTTCATTTTCTCATCTGCAAGCTTTGTCTTAGCCTGTGTGCTTTCAACATAGAACACACATGTGCTCCCGGGGGTTTGAGAGGCCACCTGAGGCAGCCCTCCGAGAGCCTCTAAGGTTTACCTTGAAAGCCCGAGGGGAAGTTTGCAGTCTACTCAAAATATCTGCATTCATGGACATGGAAAAATGGTATTTTAATTGCCTTGGCCGTGAATAAAACTGATGCTCTGGGAAGGTCATCAGTGGCTTGGAGTACCTACTGGCAGCCCACCTGGGAGGCCAGGTGCAAGTGTTCAAACTGTACGATACCAGCCTCGACCTCCACAGTAGGAGGCAGGCTGCGTGCTTATTGGGTATATGACCTTGGACAGGTCACCTTCACCTTTCTCTTCTTGAGTTTTCCTCATCTCTGAAAGCGTGATCACAACATGATCTACATTTTTAGGAGCACTGAGAGGATCAAATAAGATAATTCTCATAAAGCACAAAGCATGATCCCTATAATAAAAGCTGAACAAATGTTAACAAAACTAATGGTTACTACTATTACACTCAAAAGTTTTTAATGATCACCTATTTGTAGCACTCTATGCCAAGCCCTAGAATAGACTCTCCTAGAAGACACAGGAGCTGGTAGGAGGGAAAATTCACACTTGGCAGATTCTAACATTGTTGGTCCCTGTGTCATTTTTGTTTCTCGAATGGCCTTGTCTTGCTTTCGGCGATGGCTGTTTGTGACACGTAAGTCTCTTTTTCTTGGATTCACATGCTCATTTGTAGGTCTTTGTAGCTGTTATATATTGCTGCCCAACAGATTACCCCAAAACTTCAGGGCTTAAAACAATAAACATTTAGTATCTTACGGTTTTTTCTATGGATCAGAAATCAGGAAGTAGCTGAGGTGGTTGATTTTGGCTCAGGATTTCTCATGAAGTTACAGTCAGGCTGGGGCTGTGGTCTCTGCAGGCTTGAGTGGGCTGGAAATTTCACATCCATGATGGTGTACACACATGGCTTTTGGCAGGAGGCCTCAGTTCTTCACCATGTGGACCTCTCCTTAGGACTGTTTGAGCATCCTCCCAATATGGCAGCTGACCAAGGGAGTGATCTCTGAGCACAGGAGGAAGCTACAGTGCCTTTCAGACAGCAGTCTGGGACATCACCCCATGACGCTGAAACTTCAGCTGCATTCTATTCATTGGAAACAAGCCACTAAAGGCCATACTTAAGGAGAGGGGTGGCTAGCTCCACTATCTGAAGGGAGGGCTCTGCAGGAATGTGTGAACATGTGTTCAATTCGCCATGACCTGCCACTGCAGAACACTCTGGCTCTCTTGAACGCCTGATTGGTTCATGGTTCAGCCCTTGGCAAAGGCATACGGTGTGGGAAAATGCATGCCCCTTCCGTCCAGGTCAGTGAAGTCACACCTTTCCTTGAGTGGTTGTGATTGGAGAGTAGACAACCCTAAGGAATCCATTTATAACAGTGGAATCACAGAAGCCAGCAGGTGAGTGGAGGAGATAACTACAGGGAAGGAACCTTGAACCCCTTCCATCATATTCCTTAAAGAAACTCTCTCAAGTGCTCGCTTCGGCAGCACATATACTAAAAAGGAAGCTCTCCAAAGACAGACGACACCCACTTAGAATCATTACAGCAGTGGCTTTTGAACTCACCAATTTTGTTTATTTTTTACCCCTGAGAACAAGAAACTTGCCTTGTCCAGATCGCTACTTTGGACAGTACAGACATTAGGGCCTCCTTCCCTCCCCTCTCCTCCCTCCCCCCCCCCCCCCCCCGCCCATCCACCCATCAGTGTCTTCAACTGAGTGTTGGTGGATATAGAAAAACAAAGCCACCAGGATCAGCATTTTCTCTCTCTTTTTTTAACACCAAACCTCAAATCACACTCTTTCCTATACACTGCTTCTTCCTCCAGTGTAGCCATGACTCTCTTTTACTTAATAGTCTGGTCATCTCCGTCTCCTCCCCCTGATTCCTCTCCCCCCTCTTCCTCATTCTTCTTTACCGTGAGGAAAGCAAATTAGGTTACAGTACCTACCACACGCAAACCAGGACACTTGGTTTGTTATAACCCCATTAGGGTCCTTGCTCCTGGGTCTGATTTTCCAGAAATTCTCTTTTGTTCCTTTATTGGACATGTGTTCCTTTCTCTTGTGTATTACTGACATGTTTGTAAGAATTCTGAGCATTTGTAAGCAGCTTAGAGTTTTCACAGCAATTTACTGAGCATTATTACTTTAGTGCATCCTCTTTGAAATTGAGTGTGCTTATACCCATTTTGCGGATGAGGAAACTAAGGCTTAAGAAGATCTGGTACATTACCTGGAATCACACAGCTCCTAAGTGGAAGAGGCAGCCCTCAAGCAAGGGTCTCTTGGCTCATACATTTCATGTTTTTCCTACCATACCATAAGAGCAGAATATAAGCTCTTTGAAGCCAAGTTTTATATCTCATTCCGGTTTGTATCCCTCTGGTTTTCGCCTTGTCTTGCATATATTAGGTCCTCGGAACATTTCATTTGAATGAGTGAATGAATGATGTCATCAGTCAAATCACAGTGCTGCTCACGCACGCATCCCAGAGTCAGGCTTTCGCACGTGCCTTGGATAGGAAAGTCTGGAAGTTAGTCTTATGGGGCCCCGTAAGATCAAAGGCGCCATGGCCTGAATAACAACAGGATGCAAACACTTCCGTCTTCTCATAAATCTCTTAAATCAGTGTTGTCTGTGCTGAGCCGGGCCCCGTTGTTGTGAGAGAAACACCGAGAGGCCCAAAAGGCTAATCTGGGACCGCATCCCCATCGAGAACTGCCCTGTGCTACATCTGCAGAATATTTAAATAAGGGGTTAATTTATAAAGTAAGCTCCAGGAAAGTTTCCAGGATTGCTGTGCGCGTGTCTCATAAATCGGCACAAATTGAATCTAGCTTTCTGTGCCCGTCAGCTCCTAGGTAAAGCAAAATTTATTGAGAGGTGTATAGGTTGCCATCCAAAGAAACATAGTAAATGAGAAAAGTATATCCTCAGGAGATCTGTAAACAAGGTATGAAGGCTGGCAGACGCAACAAGGGCCCAAAATGGAACATCCCCATTGCTAAGGGTTCGGAAGTACAGTCTGGTTTGTTGCAGATGGAGTCGGGGTTCCCGGAATCTTTGTTCTGTTCCTGTCCACTGACTTCTTAATAGACCAAGGATTTTGCCTATTGCAGAGAGAATTTATGGTATGGAGGGGATACAGAAAAAGAGGAGCGCTAACCTGGGTGTTTTGCATATGTCAATTTATTTGACTAGTTTATCCAGAACCAAAAATTATGCAGTATGTAAATATGAAGCGTTAGTTTTTATTATTATGGTGACTATTTAGGATAATCACGTATGCATACCGCATTAATCTGAGTGAGCATGGCAGCCATGTGTATTTATTGGGGGCCTGCCGTGAAGCAGGCACTGTGCTGAGGATGTCACACACTTTGTAGTTCCAGTCCTTTCGAGGATTCGATCCTTTCAGGAGTTCTGGAGGTTGTTGTTCATGTGCCCATTTTACAGAGAAGGAAAGTGAGGCTCCAAAATGAAGCCTGAGGTTCTTTAGCTAATATATGGATATGAATCCAATCTATTCATTCCAAAAGCTGTTCTTTTTTTCTTTCATTATCCAACATTGCCTCTCACGATCATAGTGATCTTCTCATTACCTAGAAAGCAAGTGCCAGCATTCTGGTTAAATTGTCTTTACCTAGCCAAATTATTTAATATTTCAAGCTAGCGTTTATTCTTTGATGTACAGCATTCCAAGTCACGTGCAAAATACCCTGGGAGTAAATAGCAGCTCTAAACCTACATTCTGATAACAGTAAATTCTCTTAAAGGGGGCCAGCAACAAACATGACTTTACAAGGAAAACATCCTTTAAAATAAAAAGTGGCCATGAGCATATTGGTGAAACAGTTGTTTGTTGAAGAAAGAAAAGGTGGAGTTATGTTGGACTTGCAGGGAAATCAAACAGTCAGAGCACATTAAGAATGTTCATACAGTTTTTCATACACAGATGAACTTAGGACCGTATAGCAGTCCTAGTGGCTAGACCAATTATTATGACTGCATTTGATACAAGAAGAAACAGAGAGGTTAAATGACTTGTCTAAGCACACACAGCAATTCCAGAATTCATCCTTCACCAGTCTGACCTCATGAAGAGGTAGGTGAATGGGGCTAAAGGGGGAAACTAAAGTAGAAAAAAAAAAAATGTATTGCCAAAATATTACTAGGAGACAATTAGAAAAATCTCTTGAACCTCTTTTAATAAGAAAAGAGGCAAAATTCAAATCTTAAATATTCAAGCAGTTTTTGTTTCTGACTTTTCATCAAGGAAGAGGATCTCAGTTGTATCCTCAGATATACTCGTATTTGACCTGAACAACAAGAAAACATAAAGTTAATTTTACCGCCTAAACTGCCACTTCTTCCAAGCCTCGTTATTCTTGTTCCCTTCGATGTATTTCAACTCCAAAATACGTTGTGACATGAAAATTGTGTATTCATATTGTTCTATTGATTTGTTGAGAAAGTGACCTTGTATGCACACATGAAAATGAAGAGATCTATACTGCCTGGCCTTCTCTTTGTAAGGATATGGGAACGAGAGTGGATAACACATATTCACCTAGGGTGGAATCTCCCTTTGCACAGACTAAGGGCACCCAGGGAGGGGCTTCTTGGAAGGTTGTGCAGGTGTAGGTGTTGCCTATGTGAGGACACGTGGCAGGGGATGAATGTGGGGGCTGAAATCGTGCATTTCCTTTGCAAAAGCCAATGACCCCAGCCAGAGATAGAAGGACCTCTTTGTGATGTGGACAATGGCTCTCAGGGGGCTGAAATCTCCTCTTTCTAATTCCCACAAGGGCACACCACCACGGAACTACCTAAGCGACAGCATCCACTACTCTGGTGAGAAGGGCTGCTGCCCTGGTACTTTCAGGCACCTCTGCCCCCAGCCGTGATGAACAAGCCGTGTGTGTAGGTTGGGAGGAAAGGAAGTGAGTGTCCCTGAGCTGCACTGCACCCGCGCCTCACAAATGCAGGACCTCATTTCATCCTCGAAACAGCCCTGGAGCTGGGCGGCATTAGGCCGTTTGCCAAGAATAGAGTGGGAGACACAGGGGTAATGGTGCCGCTGCCTAAGATCAGAGAGCTGGGAAGTGTCAGAGATGAGGCTGGAACCCAAGATTTCTGATCTAAATTCAGGTCTGTTTAATTATGCTCTACATCCAAAGCCCCTGTGGTTTGGATCCCTAATCACAGGACTAAGATGCAATAGAATTTCTCAGCTTAAGGAGCCAAGCCGTACATGGGCCTTTCCCAAGAACAATTTTCCCCCGATTCAGGGGTTAGCAGGAAGAGACAAAAGATGGAAGGTGAAGTGCAGTAGGAGAGAGAAAGGGGGAGTGGAGGTTGTTCTCCAGAACATAGAAGCTGCTTCTTCATCCCACACAATGGAAACCAGAGCCTAGATTATATTCATGAGAAGTTCCAGAATCGCAAATTGCTCTTTGCTACTTAAGGGTTGGGAGTAGGGGGGTAGAAAAAGAAGAAGAATTAAAAAAAAAAAAAAAAAAAAAGAAAAGAAAAAGAAAGAAAGAGACAGCATGTGGAAACTTAAAAAATGGCTAGCTGTATGTAAATGGCTTTTATTATAACGGCAAGGCTGAACCGGAAGACTGGAGCTGTGTGCAATGTCACTTGCTCTTATCACGGTTCATGGAGATTACCTCTCAGCACGAGTTTCATTTTCATTTCTTCCAACACTTGGAGACGTGAACGAGGCAGTGACTCCTTTATTTCCTAATCCTTGCCAGCAACTTCCTTCTTCCTCTGTGTTTTGTGTCATTCTGTATGATATTGCATCAAGGCAATTCACAGCAGCGGTTGAACCAAAAGCAATTTAAGTCAAAAATGGACAAATATGGATGTCATTTATGAGGCTTGTTCAAAGGCCTTTGACATCACTCAAAGCCTGAATACTTCTCAGGAGTGAGACACTTTTTTTTTTTTTTTTTCACCCAACAACGCAAGATTGGAGATTTAATACAGACTGCTTAGTGAGGCGTCTCCGTGGTTCTTGGCCAGCAACCCTTTCTTGGGGAAGTGACTATTTTGTATAATATTATATCCTGAGGAAGGAGGGAGAGCAGATTGAGTGATTAGAAACCACTGTGAATCCCAAAGGTGAATTTAGATTTATTATTTTGATTCATTTGCAATACTAGCCACATGTAATATGTGGGCATATCACATATGTGAACATGGTGTTATGAGTGTTACATTTATTTTAGTTTATTTTCATAATCACGCCCCATAGATGTAGCCATAATTCTAAAGGCAAGTGTTATTGTCCCCATTTTACAGATGAGAAAACTAAGTCTCAGAGACCCAAAATGGAACAAAAACCTTGAGTGGGAAAATCCACACTCTGTGTGACTCCAAAGGTCTTTTAACTGCACCATCCTCTAATTTCAAGAAGAGCTGACAAAATTAGAAGCCAGAAGCCCTATTGTGACCACGTGCCTTCCTCTCTGTGTCTGGGGCTATCGGAAAGGCTGGCGGCGTGGGAGCCTTCTTGTCCAATTCCATCTGGCTTTGCTTTGGCAGATAGCTTTTCTTGTTCTGTGGATGGGGAGAGGAAAGCAACGCAGGCAGCTGAGGATGTGCTCTGGTCATTTCCAGTGAACAAGACTAAGTGTAACCAGAAAGGTAGGCCATTCAGCCATCACACTGCAGAGTGATGGAAACTCAGTAAAGAGAGGACAGAAAGACTCCTCAAACCCCAGAGCTTCAAGAAGAGTAGCCTTTAGTAGTAGTTCCTAGAGATTGAATGGTAGACACCACTCAAGACACACACACACACACACACACACACACACACACACGAGTATTTTCTTTGGCTGCGAAAGAACTATAGAATGATGAAAAATAGTCAATCTCAAAAGGCTCCACACTGTATGATTTTATTTACATAATATTATTGAAAGGACTAAGTTATAGAGATGGAGAACAGGTTAGTGGCTGCCAGGGGTTAAGCAGCAGCCCGGGTGGGAGGGAAGTGGGAGGTGGCTTGTGAAAGGGCGGGGCTACAGGAGGATCCTGGTGAGGATGGAAGGGGTCTGCGCCCTGACTCCCTGACTGTAGCGATGGCAGCTTCCTGACTGTAATATTGTACTATAGTTTTGTGAGATGTTACCACTGGGGGAAGCTGGGTAAAGGGTGTCTGAGATCTCACTATTATTTTTTACAACTGCATGTGGATCTGTAATTATCTCAAAACCAAAGTTTGTTTTTAAAAATTATAGAACATTTGAGAAAAAAATTCACCAAGAAGAAAATTTAAATGACCCATGAGACCCCCCTCAGAGAGTTACCATTCCAGTTTTGCATTCTCGGTCTCCCTCTCCCTCTCCTTCTCTCTCTCCCTCTCCCTCTCCCTCTCCCTCTCCCTCTCCCTCTCCCTCTCCCTCTCCCTCGCTCCCTCTGTCTCCATCCTTCCATCGCTCCATCCCTCTCTCTCCCTCTTTCTCCCTCTCCCCCTTCCTCTCTGCCTCCCTCCTTCATACATATAAAATAGAGAGGTTTTAAAATGTAGTTCCACCTGTCTATCTCCTGGTTTGGGTAATGTCTAGCCTTTGGGTCTTCTCCGAGAGGTCTGAAAGCTCTGTTTAAACCTTCTGGTTTGTCATCGATTTTGAGAAAAACGACAGCCATGAGATCCCCTCTGAGTTGCTGTGCATAAGGAAGGGAAGCATTTTATCTGCAGGGCTGAGTCTCCTCCCCCCTCCTCCTGCTAATAGGTGTTAAGATTTTGCAATAAATATTACTTATGGCTGTTAATTGAACTGAATCCCAGATTGTCAGTACGTGTTTATTTTCTCATTTTAATTTCTCTGTGTTCTCATAATTGTAGGGGGAAGGTGGGGAATAAGGTTAAGTTGGGGGGTGGGGGCAGCTTATTTGATATATAAGCTACGTCCCGGGTTGATATTCATCCCAAATGGCATGCTTGCTTGGGGACAATAAAATGGAGTTAAGGAAGAGGTGGGGGGCCATCTTGAAATGCCAGCTCCCAATACCACCTCCACCCCACCGTGGTACATCTGAGATCATTTCTCCAAGAACATGTGCTTCCAGGCTGCTGGGAATCCCAAGCCCAGGCACAGGCTGCGCCTCAAGTCAAGTAAGAGCAGAAAATGTCAATTTTCTATTCCTGCCACTTATTAGCTGAGTGACTTGGGCAAGTTCCTTCATTTTTCTGATCCTTCATCCCCTTACCTTTCTGAGCCTCAGCTTCGTTATCTTTCAGTTAAATAAGTAACTGGGTGTTTGGAAATTCAAATGAGCTGACGCGTGAACATGCTTTGCACATATGCAGTTGGGTTAGTTGTCCTCGTCATGGGATGGAGGGACCCTATTGTCCACAGTGCCTTCCTGCTGACCCTCTTTATGTGCTCATCGAATGAGTTGTTTGATATAAAATAATTACCATCGCCATCCCTGACTGTACATGTTCCTAACTCTGTGACACTGAACGAAGTGTTGAATGTCTCTGTGCCTTGCTTTCCTCATCTCGTTTTCTTATTTTAAAGAGAGGCCGTTGTGTGGATTAGGCGAGGGAAGGCATAAAGCGTAACACATAGAAAGGACTGCATACATCTTAGAATGACTAATCCAGTCGTCCTCCAAACACGTGCTGCAGTGTGGTTCTAACGAAGAGGGGTGAGGACATGGCACAGTATCGCCACCGAGGGAGGCTTATTGCTTAGATTTTCTACGGAGCCAGTGGTTTATTGTACATGGCTCTTATCGTCATTAGGCAGGGTTCCTGCGCCATCAGTTGGTCTGTCCCGAAGTTCCCTATCTCACCTAGCACTCACGTCTGTAATGTGCCTAAGAATTACCCAGACCCCCGGGGTCTTATTAAATGCGGATTCTGGTTTAGGAGGTTTGGGTGGGCCCTGAGAGTCTGTGTTTCTTACAAGCTAATGAGCTCCCAGGTGATGACCGTGTTGTTGGTCCAAGGACCACACTTTGAGTAGCAAAGGTCTAGCTGTAGTTCTCAACAGAGGCGGGACTGTCTTAGGGACCCTTTTCAAGATGTGTGGAGGCATTTTTGGTGGTCTCTGGCATTTAGTGCTTGGGGTCCATAAATCCAGCCTGTGATGCAATAAACAGTCCCATGCAACAAAGAATTGCCCTCATCCTGGTAACTGAACTGGTACATGTGGCATTAGACATTCATGTAAGTCAAATACTGATTTGCAATGATCTGAGCCCAAAATTCACTCTGCTTTGCATAGAAACACAGTGTGTACTGAATCTCTTAGAAATTCATGGGCCTTCTAAATCAAGGGAAGATTATATTGTATTTTGTTCAGAACTTTACCAGGATTTTCACTCTACAAGAAAAAAAAGAAATGTGGACTAGAAACCTAATTTTTTTAAATGTTCTCTCTCTCTCTCTCTCTCTCTCTCTCTCTCTCTCTCTCTCTCTCTCAGAATTGGCAGGTGGAGAGGCAGTTTTTAACAGGTTATTTTACCATAGCCTTCTGTTAGGAGCAAAAGTGCTGCAAACATTGCACTAATGTTTGGCCCTTTGCTTTTGGCAATCATTCCTCTTTTAATTTTTTTTTTTTTTTTACACCAAAGAAATGTTTCCATAAATAGCGCATTTAATAGAGTGTGTTACTTTATTACTGTCAGCTACCATAACAGTAGAGGAAAATTCAATAAACGCAAAAGCTAAGCTCAGAACAGAGAAGCCTCCCAATACCACATCCTTCATGAATGTGTACCTTTAAGCTGTGTAACCTTTCTCCTTTCTCACCTGTGAATTTCTCAGCTTTTAAGGCATCCAGTTTAGTATGATGCCAAACAAAATTTAGGACCCGTTTATTATTATGGTGGCTGTATTGTAGACTTGCAAAGCCAAGCACCCCTTCCTACATTTGCTAAGATGTGAATGCCCAGTTCAGCCGCTGAGGCCTGCCTGAGCATTGGGTACTAGCGGCCTTCACATGCAACAAACCCATGAATGAAATGTGATTCTTTGCCATGAAATAATTCAAGTCACTTGCTCAGCTAGAGTGGGGTGGGGTGGGGGGATCCAGCGTAAAGGAGGAAGTAAAAATAAAAAGGCATAAATATGTGAGAAAGTTAGCAAACCAGAGTAATTGAGGAGCACAATAATGCATTCCCTCTCTGTGGCTCAGCATGGATGCAAATGCTATGTCATTAAGTGAGTCCCCAATACAAAGGCAGCCGGCATAACTGTTGCACCAAATATTTACCCAGAGCCAAGAGCAATTTTTGTATTATGTTTTTTTTATAAGTTTGATTTACTAACCTTCAGTGCAATCCCTATTTTTAGAGGTTGGCTCATATTTTTAATTTGTTTTCTCTGAAGCACTGAATCCTTACTTGTGTTTCAGCTGTCCACTCGTTTCCTAATGGCAGAGCAACACTGAAAAGCATAATTACATTTCCTAATTATGTGTAATTAGGCAAAACCCAGATGATGTATTCAGCGTGCTCTCAGAATAGCCAGGGGTCAAGGACTGTTGGAATTCAGTCACATTTTTATAAATAAACCGGTTCGTTATTTAACGCTGGGGTCCAAGGTGGTGCTGAGTGCCTTGTAGACCAATATAATGGTTGAAAATATATAGCGTTCATTTATGTTGCCAAGTAAAACTATCACTGGTTCCCCACCTCCTGACCCGCCCTGTTTTTAAAACCAAGGTTTAAAATTGCTATTTTTAGCCCAAGAGAGGCCCTCTAAACTCAGAACCATGAAGTTCTGCTTACTGACAGCCTAAGTGATATTTATTTTTTTCAAAGCTTAATCCTTTTGAAACATGGAGAAATAAATACATCTTCTTATCTACCATATGCCTGGGAAGGGAAATAAATTCTTATTTTCCTGCGGTGTGGTACCAGTGGGCTACAATGAATAATTTGGGCCGTCTTGCTGAAGATAATAGGGAAGCCTTCTCTATTACCAGTGATAATTATGAATCTCATAATAGAAAACATCCCGAGCCCGAACATCAATCAGGGAAGATAAACAATGGGAAATGATAGGTATACAAAAGGGAAGATGGCAGCCGCACATATGGAGGGAAAGACCGCGCAATTCTGGCACAGTTATAAATCATAGAGTCAAATCATTTCCATGCAATTAATATCCTCAAATTAAAACATTGGGTTTTTAAAGAAAGCTCTTGCAGACTTTTCAGCTGGGCAATTGGCTGCCTCACAAGATTCATCCGGGAACCCCAGAGCCTCCCTCCTTTCTGATTCTTGTGTGTCCCTGGCTGGAGCACTGGCTAACAATGTCACCCTGTGAGCGGGCCCAGCGACCTCAATCCAGCTCACCAGGGACCATACACTAAGAGGTCAGAGCTACTGATGGCTGACCCTTAGGATTCCAGGCCTTCACAACACAACAAAGACTGGCCTATTGAGGCAAGAAGTGGCACTTCCTAAAAGACCCTTTTCAGCCACGCGGACACAGCCCAGTGAAGCACTTGGCAAAGCTACAGATGAATGGAAAACTCTCATTCTGAAGAGTGTAGTCTCCTCCTATTCAATAGCCCTGCATTCGTGCATTTTCTTCATATCTTGCTGTCATTTTAATCAAGTCCCAAGGTACTTCAATGGACTTCTTTAACAATAATAATAATAATAATAATAATAATAAAGCAACCCATTCTTAACAGTGAGAAAACAGTGCTTATGAGTCATCTACTGCTGCTCAAAATGAAATTTAAGAGTGTTGGGCTAATTTATTTACCGCATTATGTGCAAAGACCAACAAGATTTCTAGTCTTTTCTCATATTGGTCTGTATGTAGAAATTCACAGACCTTGGCCCCTTCTGACATGAATCAAACAGACTCTCTCCATCCCATCCCTTACTTATGAGTGGTCTGGAGATTTGAGTCAATTGTAAAATATGTCCTAAAGACCACAAAATGTGCTCATGGATTTTGTGTTATAGGCTTAATATAATATTTTATAAAACATATTTTTAAAGAAATGTGTAATTTTTCCCCAAAGCAAGGGTCTTCCCATGCCGTATAATTTGCTAAGTGTGGCTTTGCTGTGTTGTAGCCCATAATTTAGAATCAGCTTCCACAAGGCAAAAAAGAACTCCAAGCTGTGATTAAGTAGGTAATAGACAAGGTAACTAATACCCCCTGACGGATGGCCTTCCAGACACTCATTTTAAGTGACAAAATGGTTGAAAGTTGAGATGTGTAGTCCTGTACTAATTTATCTGAGTGGTGGGGAATCAAGAAAAGACATCATAAACTAGCATATCTGGGCAGTTAGGACACGGAGCTGAGAGTAGATATTCTCCGTGTACATTTTAATGAGCCCCGTGCCTCATTTTCCCCATTTAAAGAAAATGGGTTTATGCCTAATTGTGCCACTAGTTTTTCCCATAAAATAATTCTTTTGGAAGGGGTGTCCTAGTCCAGTCTTAACCAATTCTGAGACAGCAGTCTGTGCAGTGTGAATGAGGAGAGCATGGCAGAGTAGAAAAAGCATCGACTGGAATCAGGCAAAACGGAGTTTGAATTCAAACAGACATCAGGAGCTGTGACCTTGGGAAAGTGTTCTTTTTCTTCTTTTCTTAAATTTTTGTCTTTTGAAATAAATTTCAGCTTACAGAAAAGTCACAAAAACAGTGCAGCGTTCCTGTACACCCTAAATACAGCATCCCCTACATATTAATATGATAATTTTTCCACACTAAGAAATTAACATTGGTACAATGCTATTATCAGAACTCAACTAACCAACACTTTATTTGCATTTCACAGGTATTTCCACTAATGTGCCTTTACTGTCCCAAGATTTAATCCAGGGTACCACACTGCATGTACTGGTCTCCTCTGATCTGTGACAGTTTCTCGGTTTTATTATTTTTTTATGACCTTGACACTTTTGAAGAGTATGGTCAGTTATTTTGTAGAACATCCTCAATTTGGGTGTCTGATGTTTTCTCCAGAGTAGCTTGAGGTTATGCATTTTGGTCAACAATACACAGAAGTCGTGTGCCCTTCTCAGACCATCATATCAGAGAGTACATAATATCAAAATGCCTTATTACTGGTAATGTTTACCTTGATCTCTTGGCTAAAGTGCTGTCTGCCAGATTTATCCATTGAAAGTTACTACTTTCCCCTTTGTAACTGATAAATATCTTGGAGGAGATGCTTTCAGATGATTTCTCCTCAAATTTTCATCCACTAATTTTAGCAACCATTTATGGATCTTTCCTGTAACAATTAACGCTGTGGTATTCTAATGGTGATTTTCTACTAAAACAGAATTCATCAGAATTCTTCTCTATGAAAGATTGTCTTATCTTCTCCATTTTTAAAAATCATTTATTCATTTATGTCAGTATAGACACATGAATATTTTATTCTATAGGTCATAATACAGTAATACTGTTAAATATTTTGTTGCTCAAATTGTTCCAGCTTTAGCCAGTAGGAGCTCTTTCATGTTGGCTCTTGTGCCCTTTCAACATGCCACATCCTTCTCTGAGACCTGTCCTTTCCTTATATTTTGGCACTGCAAGGTGTTCTGGGCTCATCTTGTATTTCCCTGCCTCAGTCTTGAAATTAACTAAGTTCCAAGGAGTCCTGGTTTCTTTTATTGAAGAATAATATTTAGAAAACAAGACTTGGGTGCTAAGTGTGCTCATTGCTACTGGGGTATCATTACTTCTAGGACCTCTCAATGGACAGAATTTGGAAATTATATATATATATATATATATATATATATATATATATATACACATGCATACACACATATCTCTATTCAGTATCTGTGTGTATATTATATATTTTAATGTATTTGTTTACAATTGTATTCATTTATATTTAAACAAATTATATTAAGTTTATATATTTATAACATTAAAATATATTTATAATATAAAATATATTATGTAATATATATTATACAATATATTTTATATATAGTATATACTATATATAACTTTATATATATGTGTGTGTGTGTGTGTATAATTAGTTTGTACCTGATTCCAATCCAACACAACCGGGTTTAGTCTCTCTTTTCTTGGGGATGTTATTTAACTATTGTAAGTCTCACTTTCTTCTATAAGATGAAAATAATAACAATCACAGTTTAGGGTTTGGGGAAGATGTGGCAGATTGTAAAAATGGTATATTATAAAATAAAAGAGAAAGAAAAACATGTCTTAAGTCCACTGCATCCACACCCATCCCATATGACACAGTTCACCCTCCTATTCAAAGGTGGAGTCTCTCTCCCCACCACTTAAATAGGGTTGACTAAGTGACTTGCCTCGGCCACTGGGACCTTAGCAAAGGTTATCCAAGCACAGGCAGGAGAAGCCTTGGGTACTGGGACTTGCCCTCTTGCTGCTTAGAACCCCGGGACCACCAACCACATAGACAATGCTGATGTAGCCTCCTGGGGGAGAAGGGGCCACATGGAGTGAGCCTGCCAACCTCCAGGCACACAAGTGAGACCGTTCTAGGCTCAGCCCATTACCAGCCAAGCTGGCCCCAGACACATGAGTGATCCCAGCAGAGATCAGTGAAGCCCCTGCACACCAGAGAAAGAGCTGCACACCAGAGTATGCTGTAAAAACATCTGTAATGGACAGTTAAGGGAATTATTACCAGACAGTGAAAGAAACATGTGAGCATGCTAAACAAGGATTTCTGTGTAGGTTTTTGTCTTTATTCAGTGATATTAAAGGAACAGGTTGCAATTAAAGTTTGAATGTGAGAGCCTGCCATTGTTGTTCCACATCTGGTTGTTGCTGTTTACATTCCTTTGCTGAGCCTATAGCTTCGTAAGCTTTGTAGCCGGTGTGTATTGAACACTTCCATTTCATGGTCAAGACAGGATCTGAGGCCACAGATGCTGACAACTGATTTGTCTGTTTTATTCTGTCTTTTCCCATGACTGCATCCACTGACTTGTCTTGAGTTGTGAGCAAAACCTGAAAATCTACAACACTGTGTTTTGCGGTTTAGCTAGGAATAATACAGAAAATACTGTTGTTATTTTTTGCTGAAGAAAATCAATTTTGTATAGTTTATTTCAACCTAAACGAAATGTGAATGTTGTTTAAAAAAAAAAAAAAAAAGAGCCCAGCCCATGCACAGAATCATGGACTTTGTATAAGAAGTGGTTATTGTTTTTCCCCCACTGAGTTCTAAGGTGGTTTTGTTAGGCAGCAAATGCTAACGAATACAGAAGCCTTGGAGTTAATGTACAGAAAACAAGTAGCACAGTATCTCTTTTACAAAGTGGGCCTCCAGTCAGTGCTGTTTTTAGTTATGGATGTTATTTTTGAGAAAAACTTCCATTTCTGTTTACCCTCAAACACCTCCTCAATGGTTAGAACCAGTCCTTTGGGCCAGATCAGTGCCTTCAGAAAGAACCACTGTTAAAAGTGTGAGGCTGTACATACTTAGCTCACACCAAGGTAGAGACGGAGCTCAGGAGATGTGGGACATTAGGTAGAGTGAGCGCTGTGAACCCTGGGGAATGGAAAGTCCTTTATCTGGTGTTGCCTAAGGGTACGGGAAGCCTGACCTGGTGCAGAAAGGGGAGAGGGTGCAGAGTAGGGAAGCAGGAGAGTAGGAAGCAGGCCAAATTTAGCCTAATTAACAGATTTGCCTAGGGCTGACCCGAAGCAGAAAGTGAAGCCTAGATCAGCCTGCTCTCCTCCGACCGATAAGGTAATGATGAGGTTGAACCACCACTTCTCAATCCCATAGAAGAAATTCCCAAAATAGATGGGAGTTAGACAAAGAGACCTGTACATTTTTTTCCCTCCTCCGAGATGCAATATTTCCTTAAAGACGTGATGCATCTATTTAGCAGTTTTTTAATCCTCGCAAACAAAGTTAGTACACTTCTATTTCTGCTAGTTGTGATCATATTTCCGTTAGTGGCGAAGGTGCTAAGAAGCATTTACTGAAATAACTCACAAAGGCACAGGTGCCTTGAGGAGCAATAGGGCAAATGGCTGCCCCATTGCAATGGGCGTGGTCACGGGAGGAATCAGAACTGGGGGCACAGCTGCCCACTGTCTAGTTGACATCCCGTGGAGGACGTAATCTGTATAGTAACTAATCGTTAAGTAGATCTCCCAGCCCAGGTACCCTTCTGCCGATTCTTTCGGAGGTCAGTGCAGACCTGTTACGTTGGGAGCAATAGCCCATGACCAGGTTTCCACTGAGTCACCTGTTCTTAGAAACTGTGAAATCACATGCAGTTTTTAAAAACGACAGCCAAATTTTGATGAAGATCTTCCTTGGCAAACTTTGTCACAAAACTCAAAAGCATGTTTTTCTCCCCAGACTAGATTTTTAATCTTGCTGCAGTGAGAAAAGGACGACGTTAACATTTTTTCCTACCAGATGCAAGGGACCACATGGAAAATAGAGTGGGAACTTGATTTTTATTCTACAGAAGTTTTCACTACCAGTGTGTGTGTGTGTGTGTGTGTGTGTGTGTGATACCACACTGGAAGTTACAAAAGAAAATACCAGTAAGAAGAATGAGGAGGAGAGAAAATAATACTTAGCCAATGTGTCATCATTTAGACAATAACCACTGTCAATTTTTGGTTAGTCCCATTCAAATTTCCCCCCCCCCATTAATGGGTTTATTTTTTCTTCCATGCTATTATTTATACTACATTATACTTGTGCTGTATCCTGAGTTTTTCACTTAACATTATAGTGTATTTTCCCCTATTATAATATAGTTTATTAATATGAAACATCAGCTAGATAAAAAGCTACCAAGTGATAGTTCTTACAGTTTATCCACTCTTCAATTATTAGGAATGTATATTGTTATGCTTCTTTACTATTAAAACAATATTGCAATGAAACTCTGGAATATAAAGCTGTTTATTTCTCTCTCCCCTATTTCTTAGGATTCCTTAGGGTCCCGCCGTTGCCTCATATTAACCAAACCCCAATACACTCACTATTGTTGAAGCCTTAGATAATGATAAGCCTCACCCCAGATCTCTCTGTGCCTCGTATGGGTCAGCGTTTATGAACCTGAAGGATGTGGACTCAGAGCTCAATTTGAAAAAGAATCCAATCTTATTGGGATAAACAGGTATTGATATCCCATATCTCTGAGCCTAGGCCATCTCCAAATACTGATCAATTGTTAGTGTCTATTTGTGGTACAGTGTTGAGTAGGACTCTGAAGCCATATCGGCTCAACCCAGATTTTTTGTGCTCAATTATTAGTGTCAGTCGTAAATGAGGAGTCAGAGGATTTTGGTCACATACCTGCCATACCTCTCTTAGTATCCTGGTTTTGTCTGTGTGTGATGTTTTCTTTATAGTTCCTAGAGGAAATGTTCTCTCTCTCTCTCTCTCTCTCTCTCTCTCTCTCTCTCTCTCTCTCTCTCTTTTTTAAATATATAAATGTCAGTTATCTTTTGAAAGAAGAGGACAGGTGTAGACAGTGAAAGCCAGGTGGTATTTACCTGACTTTCTAGAAAAAAATGCTGACTTTTTAGAAGCTTGCCAGGTGGTATTTACCTTGGTGAGTTGTTAACAAAATGAATCTTGCCCCCAACTTACTAAGTCAGAAATTAGATTTTGTCAGCCCATCAAGAGCAGGTCTTTCTCACAGATGCAGACTCACAGTAATCAAACTCATAGAGACTGATATATAAAACCAACTGTCAAAACAATAATTTTCACCGGGGACTATAGTTATCACATAGTGGGAAATGGTCTTATTAATTTGATCAGAAAGAACCCTGTTTCCTTGTAGACAGAATTACAGGGACTGACCCAAGTAAAATTATAAGTTGCATGATGGGTAAGTAATTGAAGCAAAAGGTCAGTTGGCTGGATGACTCAAATGCTTGATTGCCTCAGAAGACAACAAGCCTGATACTTTCACAGTGATGATGTATTGCACATGTGTATTTGTTTATTGCCCATCTGCTTTACTAGAACGTGGGGAACCTTGTCTGCCTTGTTCATTATTTTGTTCACCGACTTTGGACATGCCAGGCACATAGAGGTTCTCAATACCTAGTGGTAGAACCAGTGAATCTTAAAATACCAGGCGACCCCAAATGAAAAATGACTTTTCATATTCCCAATGAGTTGTGCCCCCCCCATTTTTGTCCAACTAATAAACTTTAAGAGATGTAGGTAAAGTGTTCAAAGTTTTCTTGTAGAATTTATTCATGTATTTTCACAAATAATGTATTACTTTTAAAATATTAGAGGGTTTTTTTCATTCCCAATTTTACGAAATAATTTTATTCAAACTCTTCATATTCATTTAAAACATGGTCACTAAAACCTCTTTTGGAGCCATCTAATCGAGTTTCCCAAGCCTATAAGCGTCATCTCTTCCCCAGCTGTTTGAAACAGCACTTTGTCCTGTGTAATGCTGGTCCTGTAATCAAGGGTGACTCCTCCTGGGTGCCCTTGTGTTTCTTCAAGGTGATTTTTCGTTCTTCCATCTGACCCACTTTGAATTCCTTTCATTGCTGAAGTATCAGAGTGCTTCCTTGTACGCTTCCCAGCCCTAGGGCTGTCTGGGCAAAGGGGGAGGAGATCCTGTGGTAGCCAACCTCCAAGATGGCCTCCAATGACCCTGGCCTTCTGGATTTCGTGCACTTGTGTGGTCCCCTTTTACTCTGCGTGGGACTGACAGGGGGAAATGATTACTCACTCTCGGGGGGGAAGCTGGAGGCCTTGTATGAGGATGCTCAAGCAGCCCTGTGGAGAAGCCCTTGTGGTGAGTAGCTCAAGCCTCCAGCCAACAGCCAGAATCAACTGGCCAGTCACGGGAGGCTGCCATGTTGGAGCCAGACCCTCCAGGCCCAGTTAGGCCTGCAGATAAGCACAGCCCAAACCCAAAACCATCCAGCTGAATTGCCCCTCAATTCTTGACCCACAAAAATTGTCAGATAAATATTTACCATTGCTTGAAGATGCTAAATTTGGGGGTGATTTGTTACTCACTAATATGAACGTAGAGCCTATTTGCACTACCTGCAAAATAAATATTCCAAGAGTTGACCAACACTTAGGAGTCCCTAAGTGTTTTCGCCAGTTTCATGAGTTTAAAGATCTGTAAATAGACACTTTCATGAGTTAATAAATTTGTTTTTCCCCTTGCATCTATCACTTTCTCAAAAAGTTGTTAGTGGCAGGCCTCTTTCTCCTCATGATTAAAAGACATCTTGGAGATGAGTCAGTTGGTGCAATGTATATCTCAGCTCTACCGAGTATTGACTTGCCTAAGGTCACACCCAGATAGAGTGATTTCTATCTCAGTTCCCTCATCTATAATATGAGACTAATTCACACAGTTAGTGTGGGGATTTAAGATCTGTACCACTTTAATTAAGTGGTACACATAGCCATGGCAAACACATAGTAAATAGTAGGTGCTATATTCATTTTTCTAATTATCATTATTTATTTCATTAATGACAAGCAAAATCCAGAAATCTAGTTTCAGCAAACTTTCCATAACCCAGTTTACTAAAACTCCCTTCTTGGTCTCCATGCTTTATGAATCCTTTCTGTGAGGCAGAATCTCCGCAATGTTCTTCTCATCAAGGTTTTATCTAAAAACCTGCAATACTTCATCCTTTCCTAAGTGGATTGGAAGGGAGGAAAAATACTTCTGAAGTAATTTAGCATGTGATCTGACAGTGTGATGGGGATGTAGCCGGCTTCCTGTTTTGAAGCCCAGCTTGTAGGCATATATGCATATCCCAGGGAGGTTTTTACTGAGCTGAGAGATGCCATAAGCAGTTGTTGGTCTAATAATTCAGTAGCAAACACCCCAGCAATAAGTCTCCAGGTAAAATGGACACTGACTGTCTGTCTATCATACGAAGATTCAGACAGAGATGCAATTTAAAATGCTTTCAACATTATGAATGCAAACATATACCTTTTTACTTCTGAAGGAATTTCCAGAATATTAGATGTAAAACTGAACACAGGAAATGAAAAATAAAATTGTCCGTTATACCACCACCTAAAGATAGTCACTATTATCACTTTGCTATTTTCCTTTCTAGATTTTTCTCAGCACATACGTGATTGTTTTCAGATAGTAGTGACGTTGCTGAACACTTATTTTATTTTGTATCCTGATACTCTTTTCTCAATTAAAATTGTAAGAGTGAATATTGTTCTTCTTTCTACTCTATTTTTCAAGTTGCTTCTGATAAGCTAGTATTATATCAGAATAAAAATTAATTTTGTTTTAGGGAAAATGAAAAGACGTTACTATGCAGGTAACTTTATTTTTGGCATGCGGTCGATCAAAAAGCATCCCTTTGTTCAGCAAAATAAAACCCATAAGTCTTTTAGCCCTGAGTGTTTGACATTATCATGGAACAGGTTCTAATTTGGCAATGAATTTGGGAGATAAAAGAAGACTCTCATTTGGATAACATCGGTAGCTTTCTAAAATATTTATATAATTAGTATTTTACTTCTTGTCTGTGCATCTCTAAAACTATAACACCTCATAGAAGAGCAGTAAAAATTGCTGCATTGGGTTAAGATGAACACCTAATGAAATTGTATTGGCTAATATTTGAATAGCTTTGGTTTTTTAATGAAACTTTAAATGAGGCTTATGGATTTTATTTTCTTAGTGAACTAACTAACAGCTTCTCAAATTTGGACTCCGTTGTTTCATTTAAAGAATCAGTACAATGCGTCTTAAATAAATTAGGACTATGATTGACAATCTACCTAGAAAGATTAGGCAATTGGGGGTGGTGGCTCCCCCCACACCCCAATTATTGCCTTTGTTCTTACAAGTGTGTTTAAATCTATTTCTGTTAATTTACAATTTGAAAGGTGGGTGAGGAGCAGAGTTTGAAAAATAGATTACTGTCTTCATTAATACAGGTTTGACCTACAAAGTCTTCACGTACTTAATGATTAAAAACCAAAGTACTAAATAATAAATTATAAGAATTTATAGGAGTCATCATCTTGAAATTAGCTTACTGAATGTTCTTATCATAATAAATCTGAGTGGGTGTCTAATTTAGTGTTAGCTGACTAAAATTATATGTTGCGGGCAGGGGAAAAAAAACACTTTTGTTTGAAGACAAATGCAGTGAGTTTAATCACAGGTGATCTGAAAGGCACCTATCTTTTGCTCTGTTCACTTCGTAGAAACTTTGGTGAAACTGGTGGAATGAAGATCGATTCCAATTTGTGAATCTGGCAGACAATAAAATTTCCCCAAGCTTTCAATGATGTTTGTGTTAACACTTCCTGCGCAGATCTGTAGCACATCAGATCTAGAGACTGAGCTAACAAAGCAGGGTAGACAGTCTGTGCTTTCCCAGTTTCAAGTTTGACCTAATCATTCAAATTAGACCTAATCATTTTCCAGGTAGAAGGCTGTTTCTGTTTGTTGGCAGAAGATGGAGGAAAGATGGACATCACCCACCTCTCTCCCCTTCTATATCTCTACATCTTCTTCCTTCGTGCTGTGTGTATGAGGATATTTCTATCCATCTGACAATTATTTCCTGGGCCTCCACCCTGGACCAGTCAGATCCTGTGCTAAGATCAAATGATCCAGGAAAAATTAGGAGTCACTCCTTATGCTTAGGTAGCTCAAGTCTTTTATGGAAGACAGATTTGGGAACAAATAAATTACAATGCGCTTTTTATGGAAATAATTAGGGATATGCAAGGTCCCCAAGAGGGAGTGACTAACTTCATCTCCAGTGGTGCAAGGTGGGTAATCAGGGTAAGTTTCTTCCAGAAGAGGGAAGATAAATAGGGATTTATTAAGGGGGAAGAATATCCAGGGCAGGTGTTCCGGCAGAGGGATCGGCAGGGATGCAACAGTCTGTCTGGGCCTCTAGTAATGCTACTGTTGGGTCCCCAAGAGCCAGAGCAGAGTGAGTGAGGATAAGGTTAAGGGCTTATGTAGCGACCGCATGGTGAAGGGCCTGGAAACAGGCCTGGACTTAGTTTGTAGGAGCTGGAGGGGCACCAAAGCCTTTAAAACACAATTCCAGTGACTTTGTATTGAAATAGAAATGGAATAATTCTCTTCCAGGTACTATGAGAAGCTGAGATACAATTCAGTGATTTCTTTTCCAGATTTAGTATCTTTTGAGATAGAATAGGAGAAACTATATTCATACACACATATTCATGTAGGCACACACGCAAACACTTAAATAATTTACCCCAAATGTGCAACGCGTTTCTGTGGATCAAAAAGAAAAAATACGAACCTCCCAACAGAAAAATGGACAAAGTCAATGAACGGGAAATTCGTTGAAGAAAACTGACAAACATGAAAAAAGCCTCAACCTTATTTTTAATTCATGGAAATGGAAATGAAAGAATGAACTATCATTTTGCACCACGACACTGACAAAAATTAAGAAGACAGATGAATGACTTCTATGTTGGTGAGTGTGTAGAGTATGAAAGGGTATGAAAAAGAAAAGTTGTCCCAAATCTGGTCTGGACCAGCACCTTTTTGCATGATGTCATTCACAGCCTTATTCCTGATAAATTGCTTAAGCAATTTTCTGATAAACTTTAATGGGATTAAGACTTGTTCTGAAAAATCAGTCACCCATCTAGCCAGCTGACTGTCAGTCAAGAGTCGAGGGCTCTTAAATCAAATGTCTTTTTTCTTTGTATCTAGCCTAACATTGACTATCTTATCGCTCCATTTCCCTATAAAATGTCTCCGCCAAGAATGAATCTTTGAATTGATCTGGTAGAGGCCTTTTCCCTTGCAGCAAAACTACAATAAAACTTTGACTTACACTCATAACTAGACTTTCTAAAAAAGTTTCCCTTAACAGGGGTAAAAAAAAGGACATACCCTATTAAAGGGCAAATACATTATTTTGGGTCATTTTTGAAAGCAAGTTGGCCATTTTCACACAAATTAAACGTACCTTTTGATTAAGCAGTTTCACTCTGAACCAGAAGATACAGAAATACTTGAATAAATGTGCAAGGTCTCCCAATTGGAAGAATCGGTGACATTTTTAACAATACACACACACACACATGTTATTATAAATTACATATTATATATACACGCACACATTTATTTAGCCTGTGAATTCTGAATTCCTATCAATAGGGTAATGTTTAACGGAGTTACAGTTTTCCAAGGTTTTAAATATGCATAGCAAAGAAAGATATTAAAAAGATACATCAAAATATACATATTACAAAATATATGTATATGTGTGTGTGTGTATATATATATATATATATATATATATATATATTTATATACACACATATATACTGGCTGCCCATACTATAATATTGATTGAGAAAAAGCAAATTGCAGAACAATACATATGTTATTAGACCTTTCTTTTTTTTTTTTTTTTAAGAACGTTATACATGTGTCTGAATGTTTTGTGTGTGTTTGCATATGTTTCTAATGTGATCTGGGATTGTAACGAAGCACATTAACTGTTACCAGCGGTAACTCCTTCACAGGAAGCATGGGAGATAAGAAGGTTTTGTGGAGAAGGGAACTTTATGTTTTTCTTTATGTAATTCCATCATGTTTGAATTATTTTTTCCCCCATTTTTGGAATTAGAAAAAATGGCAGAAGACCTAAATTGCACAAATATACCTGATGGAGCGGCCCCTGGAAGACCAGACTCCATAACATTCGCATTCTAATCTGAGACCAGGAGAGGAGGCCAGCCTGGCAGAGGGGCGGGATGAATGGACTGGAACCAGTGCAACTGATATCAGTGTTTGTTTCCCGAACAGAAAGCTTGAGTTGAGATTAGGGGAAAGGGAAGTGGAAAAGGCAGGAATGAATTTGATTTTTTCACCCCCGGCTGATTTCCAGCCCTCTCTTCTTCCCCTCCCCTCTTCCCTTAGCACTTTCTAATTAATTAGAAGAGCAATGCCTTCCAGAAAAGAGCAGACATCCCTTTGGGACTCTCACCAGGAAGGAGTGGGTCTTGTGGTGGTAAAGGAACACTTTTTTTAGTATTAAAAATTAATTAGAAATGGAATGTGATAAAGCTCAATTTTTATCATTAGCACCCATTCCAGAGGGCCAGTTGCTGTTGATAAAACTTCAAATTATTTTTGTCACTATAGGTTTCGCTTTAGGGTTCAACATTTTATGTACCAGCCCCTAAAACTCATGATTCTCTATGCTTCTGTTGGATTGGAAGAAGGGACAGTAATATTATACTCAAAAATTTGTCCATGGCTTCCTGTGTCAGAGGATGTAACAGCTTACTAGTAGAATTTGATGATCATTGATAGTTCTTTTCAAAGGGTAGGCATTGGTAGTTATTTTCAAAGGAAGTAAAACCATTATGGGAACAATTTAATGTAAAGGACCATTGAAAATTTTCTTTTCACTTTTTTAAAAGGCAGTATTTGCATCTCCTGTTTTCACTACCTTATAAAGACAGGTGGTTTCCCAGTAGACACAGTTTCCTCTTGCTTGAATGAGAAATTATAAATATAATGCATTTGATGACGTAGCTTGACAGCTGTACCAAATAGCGCTAATAGCTTAGATATACAACATTTTCATGTAAACTTTTTAGTTAATTCGCAAAAGAAATTATAATTAATTCCTTGTACACATTAGCCTTATTAACAAATATATAAACTTTTGGCTGGAATTGTGGGATCTGAAGTAGCTCCCATCCTTACCCCATCCTCATATCCTAAAATGTAAACTTTGTTAGTGTAGAGATGTTTGTCAACTATTTATTTATACTATGCTATTATTTCTACTATGTGTCAATTCTACCATAGTAGGTCCTCAATAAATACTTGTGAATGAATGAGTGGGTGGATGAATGAATGGCAGTTTTCTTTTGTGAAAGGAATGAAGAATCCCCACATTTGTACCCTTTGTTTGTACAACCTTTGTTCTACCAATCAGCAATGTCAAAGGTGTATTTTTTAGTTCTCAGCCGCACCGTCGAATATGTGGACTTTCATTGAGAAATGTCTGGAAACCAGCTAGAATTAGGCAGTTATAGTGACTCATCATAGAGTGTTGAGGGAAGATTTTTACCCCAGAATTTGATCGATTATCTATGTATAGCCTTCTACTAATTTATTTATATTGTGTTAAGAATTATGTTTGGCTCCTTATGTCCATTTACTTGTTTATGTTTTTTAATGTGAAAACATTTACAGAAGGTGACCGAGTATAATTAACCCCCATTATCCCATCATCCAGCTTCGACAACTATCACACGTGGCCAGTCTTATTTCATCTCTACCCTCACCCACTTCCCCCATGTCAGATATTTTACAGAAGCAAATTGAAGACATTATATGTTTTTATCCATAGATATTTTATTATGAGTCACTATAAAGTAAGGGATCACAAAAAAACACTACAATATCATTATCATAACCCACAAATAACACAAATTTTTTAATCTCATTAAGCATCCAGTAAAGAATCATATTTCCAATTGTTCCCTAAATGTAAATGGCACTTTTTAAATAGTTGTTTGTTTGAATTGCAAGGTGTTTTTTGTTTGTTTTGATTTTTCAAAAGTTGGTTGCATACTTTCCTATTTTAAAAATCTGGAAATTGTTGAAATAAGAAAAAAAATCAAATGCACCATGTTTCCACATTCCCATGTCTTCTAGTCAAGGTTGCAACAACCAGTGCAAGGCTAGAATCGCTTTCTGGTAGTAATGTTTGGAGAATGATTTGGTGGTTGTTAGTATTAGCAGTTGTGTTAGTGTATGAGTCGGGGTTCTCCAGAGAAATAAAACCCATAGGATGTATCTATCAATATCTACATAAAGAGATTTATTATAAGAAATTGGCTCACATGATTTCGGAGGCCGAGAAGTCCAGATCCCGGAAAGACGGTGGTATAGTTCTAATCCAAGTCCAAAGGCCAATTAGCAGCAGGAGAGCCAATGCTGTAAGTTCTAGTTCATGTCTGAGTCCAAGGGCAGGAGAAAACCAGTTCCAGGGCAAAGACAATGAGGCAGAGAGTCAATTCCTCCTTCCTCTGCCTTTTATTCTAGTCAAGTCTTCAACAGATTGGCTGAGGCCCTTCCACATTGTGGAAGGGAGTCTGCTTTACTCAGTCTACTGATTCAAATGTTAATCTCATCCAGAAACACCCTCACAGACACAACCAGAAATAATGTTTAACCAAATATCCAGGCACCCCATGGCCCAGTCAACATGACCCGTAAGTTAACTATCACAGGGGTAACTACTGTTAAATAAGATTAGCTTGGAAATGATGGACAGGGCAGGTATTCCAAGTCCATATTGGTAGTTTTTTGTTTGTTTGTTTGTTTTTTGTTTTGTTTTTTCAATCATAGAGGCATCTCAAGAATCTCTAAGCCAGGTGTTCTTAACTATGGATCTTAAAAAAGGGCCTGGGTGTCTTAGAATCCTCTGAAATAATATGCAGTATTATGCCACATTTGCACTTTTCTGGGAAGACAATCCCTGTCTTTTGTCAGATTCTCTCAGCCTCTATTGGCCTCTGCTGATTTAGTATCACTGCTCAAAGTCACCCTTTGTCCTAGTGACCTTTCATCTTTGTGGCTGCCTTTTTTTTTCTTTTTTTACAATAAATCTGTTTATTGATTTTGTTTGTTTGTTTGTGTTATTAGTTTCAGGTGTACAAAACAATGTAATAGTTAGACATTTATCATGGGGCCTAAAAGTCCGTCTCCTGACTGTAGGCTCTATTCCGGCAGAGTTTAAGTCTGTTTATTTTCCTCAGTGTTCATGGAGCCCAGCGCAGTCCCTAGCACACAGCAGCTACTCAGTAAGTATCTACTGCACCAACAAACCAACCAACAAATGAATAACCAAACAAATGGCCACTGTATTCGTTCTCTCTTGCTCTAGAAACAAATGATCACAGAGTTAGCAGTTGTAGTGGGCTGAATGGAGGCCTGCAAAACACGTCCACAGCTCATGCATGTTGTTATCATACCATATGTGGCCTATTTTATCTAGTTTCTTTCACAGAAGCATAATGTTTTTAAGGTTCATCCACAGCTGTAGCATGTGTCAATACCTCATTCCTTGTAAGACTGGATAATATTCCATCGTATGGATAAACTGTGTTTACCATTCATCTGTTGATGGACATTTGTGTTGTTTCCACCCTTTGACTAATAAGAATAGAGCTGCTCTGAACATTTGTGTGCAAGTTTTTGCTTGAACATCTATTTTCAGTTCTTTTGAATATATATCTAGGAGTAGAATTGCTGGGTCATATGGTAATTCTATGTTTAACCGATCAAGGAGCCCTCTTATTAATTTTTGATGTAGGATGTCTGAAAATGATACAAAATGGAGCCTATTCACTTGACAGAATATATATATATATATATATGATGGGAATTTTCACACTCTTCAGGACCTCAAGATAAAAATAGCAGGAAGAATACTAATTTGATTCTGACTTGGAAGGCACAGACTCAGTAACACTCTGCCATGTCTTCACCGTAGTATCTGCCCCTGGACCTCCCCATTCATGTGGCAGTTTGAGGTCACTCTCATGTCACTATATAGACCTGTGGACATACAGTGTCTGAATGAGCATTGTGACCTGGAGGATGTGTTGTGTTTTTTTTGTTTGTTTGTGTTGTTTTTTAAATCAAGGCAGAGCACAGCTGGCAGAGCATAGATTCAGGCTGTGGTTATTGAAGTCCTATTGTCACAGCTCAGATTCCCTGAGGAGGACAAGTTTATTAGCACAGGGTCTGACACATAGTAGATGATCACTGAAATCATTGAATCTTGGTTGAATAAAAACAGAGTTGTGTTGGTGTTTCCCTAAAGCTCCATTTTGTAAAACTAATGTTTTACTATGTTAAACACCGTACGTTTCAAAGTGGTGGGGAATCATGGGCGCCGGCCGATGAGTATACGTTTAAAAGTTGGATTTAGGACGCGATCAGTTTTTTTCCGTTGACTCTGATTTAAATCCTGGCTCTTCCTCTTCCTGGCTGAGGACTTGCACAATTAATAGATGCTCTCTGAACCTCAGTTTTCTTTGCGGCAAAATGACAATGCAAACGTATGCTGCCTAAGATTGCTACAAGGACGAATTGAGGCAAGAATTGTGCCTGGCCTGTAATAGTGCTCAACAAATCGTATCTATGTTTTTCAAAAATAATAATGCTTTTAAAAAATAGCTGAAGATGGTAGCATTCCATGCAGAAAGGAAAATACAATTATTCCATTCACAGCATCCATGAGTAAAAAACAAGCAGGTTGCTCGAACGTGCACATTCTAGTTAGAAGTGTTAGGTTCCTCCAAGCAATTAAAAAATTGGTATCTCTGTCTTCCATTACATCCATTTTACTGGTTTAAGTTTTCTTTAACACCTGTGTTACAAAAATACCAAAGAATCCATTTTCTGCAAGTCTCTGTAACAGTGACATACATCAGAGCCTGCAATTTCACAAGTGCCTTGCTGTGCCTCCAAGAGTCTGCTGGAGGGAGCCATGGTTAGATTGTGAACGGGTCATTTCAGCCTCCCTGCCTTTAGGGGCCTGAGACAAGATTAACCTGCGATCACTATGACTCCCTCATGAAAGGAAAGCTGTAGCAAGGGAAAAAACATTGAAACTGATCAAGACGTTCCATGCTATTTTTTTCTTGCACGTCAGCTGTGTGGGTGCCTCTTGTTCCTCTGTCCTTCAGGTTAGTAAAATCAAGACCAGTTGCTGAAGCTATGAGCGATCAATAAAAGTTAATGTACCACAGGAAATTGGAAGGGGAACAAAATCACTTAGGTGTCCAGGGCCACTGAGCTACCTGTACATCCCCTGTGAGCTGGTCAGCTCCTGACAGTGGTTTTGTTACCCTGGCTTGCAACTTAGCGTTCTTTTCCCAAGTAGATGGCAGAGCATGCAGATCAAAGACATTGGCAGTAAATCAAGAACACACTGTTTTCAGCCATGGCCTATCCAGGGAAGTGGGCATGGTCTATGATGTACCTCAAGGTAGGACCATGTCTGAATCACTGATGCTTCAAGTTTTTCTTCAGCTAGTAGGGTCAGCAGACATAGCAGCCTCAAGGTTTGGGAGCAGACTCTTTAGTCTAAAGATTCAAATCCATCCCCTGGCCACAGGCTGCATAAATGTCACAGGCAAAATGTTTCAAATTTGTGTTTTGTCATAAAGGCTCCTGTGGCAGGTGGGATCTAGACCTTCTTGACCATGAGCTCAGCAAGGAAAGAGCAGTCTCGAGTAAATGTTCACCATTGAAGAAGCGCTCGTTCCATCAAGTACTTGGCTCACTAACCATGGTTAAGGATGAGAAGGAGTGGGTCAATAACAAGAAAACTGGAGAGGGTGAAACAAAAAAAAAATGGCCAGTAGTCTTCCGTGCATACTGCTCAGAGGGATAAAGCAAGAATATTAGATACAAAGGAAAAGTGTGTGACATCTTTGCTTGCTTAAAAGAACAAAGAATGCTATCCCCATGAATTTTCATATTTATTGATATATTCTTTGTTCTAGAAATGAATTTGCAGTTCAAGACAGTCCTTTACATATAGCGTCACACTCAATGACTCTTCATAGTCCATAGCTTTTGTGGTTTCCAATTTTCAGATAGGGAAACTGAGACTCAAAGAAGCTAAATGAGTTACGTCTCCTAGAGGAGATAGACTGGGAGCTGCAAGTTGTAGAACCAAGTTTCTCAAATTGCTAATCTAGGGTCCTTTCTAACTTTCTCCCTGCCATTGTAACATGAATTGCAGACCACTACATGTCCACTGGATGGCTCTAATCCAAAAGACTGACCATGCCAAGAGTTGCAAGGTTATGGAGGAACTGGAACTTCTATCCCCTACTGGTGGGTATGTGAAATGGCATGACCACTTTGGAAAACATTTTGCCAATTTCCTTTAAAAAGTTACACGTACACAAATCATGCACTCTTAGGAATCTACCTGAGAGAAATGAAAACACACAAAGGCTTGTCCATGAACATTCACAGCAGAATTACTGCCCATAGCCAAACACTGAGAACAATCCAATTGGATAAACAAATAGGGGATAGCCATACAACGGAATACTACTCAGTGATAAAAAGGAACTAACTACTGAGACTTTTAATAATATGGACAAACCTCGAAACATTATACTAAGTGAAAGAAGCTTCTCACAAAGACCACGTAGTATACGATAATATTTATATTGAAATTTCTAGAAAAGATCACACTATAGAGACGGAACGCAGGGTTGAAATGAGTGGGATGATGCACTGAAAATGGGCATGGGGGAACATTTCGGGGTGATAGAAATGTTCGCAGACTAGATTAGGGTGATGGTTGCACAACTGTGTCAATTGACTAAAAATCATCAAACTCTACACTTACAATGGTTGGATTGCATGAGGTGAAGATTATACTTCAATAAAGTCATTAAGAAAATGAATTCCAGGACCATTAAGTCAGTTGGCTGAGCCGGTGGCTACAGGGATGGAGGAACGTTTTCACTAAATGTATTTAATAAGCCAGACTCTGCTACAATCTGTCCACCAGTTGAGCAGGAATCAATCTGAGATTGAAGAGGAGAAGAGAGGGTTGAAATGAATAACGGCTGACCAGGGGTGCGGATGTGAATGTCCATAGGCTCTGACACACTACGTACATCCAAAATTCACGTGCCCCACACCCTGAAATAGTGACCATTAGGAGTCTTCCAGGTCCCCAGAGAGCTGTAGCCACTCTGACGTGTATGTATCCTGGTTCTCTCATTCTTTTTTAATGTGTCTTTACATCCCTGGAAATTGGCACTTCTTTTTTATCTTTTTTTTCCTAGTAAAACATACCTATGTGCACATGTGCACACATACAAGTAATTGGTAAACAGACAGGAAAACAAAAACAAGTGTTTAAAGGAAGACAATTAAAATTACCCATAACCCTATCACTGTTAGATAGCCACTATAAATATTTATATTTATTTACATTAGTTTAGATTACGTTAGATTAGACTATATTATCTATGTACTAGTATTGCTCATTACAATTATATATAGATTTTAGTCAACCATCAGACTTTTGGGGTGGGGAGGTAGAAGCCTTCCTCAGTCCCGAGGAAGCCAGTCAAAGTGGAGTTCTACCCTGGCACCCTGCTTGGAAGGAAAGCCCTCAGTGGCTAGAAGGATCTCCGGGAAAGACCATGAGTAGGTTTTGACAATTTTCAGTCACTCCCAGATGTGCCCACTATCTAACATCCAAGCTGTGACGTCGCCATACTCACCCTGGTTTTTCACAGGTTACGTCCTTAATTTACAATTGCCTGGAATATAGTCATCAACACAGGTTTATACCCAAGAAGCATCCACACCCCTCCCTTCCACCTCATCCAGTAACCATTTAGATCAAGGATGCAAAATAGGATTCATGTCATGACTCATGTCAGGTTGATTCAAACAGCCAACTGAAGTGGTGTGTTGAAAAGTATTTTGAAGCTGCACGTGATTGATTATGGATTCTGCTGTATTTTGTGTGGATGTGGGGAGTGGTGGCCTACTTTCAATGCATCCTCCACCCTGATTTAGATGAATTAGTGCTGCATAGTTGTAGGTTTTTATTTTCTAAACAATAATAGGAATTGCCTTCAGATCGCCTCTTAGCAGAGCCAAAAACTAGCAGAGGAAAGGCTTAGCTGTTTAGCTTTAGAGTGAGTTTTGTATATGTATATGTTCATTTCCATCTTATAGGGTCTCTTTTCTGAATAACTGAGTGGCCACCACATTTGGAGAACGTGGCATTTACCATTTACATCACATCTCAGGAGTCTGTGTGTATGTGGGCTTAAAGGTTTTGAAATCTGAGTGACACAGATTTCATTCAGATGAAATCTGTGGACTGATCTGTCTTTCAGTCCTGCGGGGGACTTCTTACATCAACTACAAATCATTGACCAAAGTATCTACCTGTCACCTGTCTATATGTAAGACCAGGTCTGTGTGCTTTGTCAGGGCATGGCTCCAACATCACACAGGGAGGGGAGAGTCACTTTTCTTCTCTTAAACCAGTGGCTTTCTGGAAGGCAGGTGAGAGACTGCAATGGTCTCTTCCAAGGCATCCAATAGTTGGTTTCTATTTTGTGTGATGACAGTTGACGATGATGGAGATGACAATGACTAAATGAATAGACACACATTATGTCTGTCCATTCTAAGAATCATAAGCTTTTTTTGGAAAAAAATTAGATATTTATATTTTAAAATAATTTTAATTAAAATAGCATTTAAAAGAACAACGTTGATTAACTTTTTGGTATATGTGGTTTTAATATATTTCACTAAATTTAAAATACAAATAATTTTCTCAATATTTCAGAGAATTGGGTCTCCTGCAAAGCCCATGTGCTACATGTATATACAATAATTTTGCTCTTAAAAATGTTTTTGAGGTATAACTATTTCTACATGTGAAAACACATAGCTTCACATATAAAGCTGTATATAAATTCAGTATTGCAAGCTTTTCCAATTGTAGAGTCCCAGTGGTCCATTAGAGGACATTTCCCCTGACTTTCCCACTTTACAGATGGTCCAGGCTTGACTGACTTACCATGATGGTGATGACCACAACAGACACATGTCTCCTGATTCGTGACTCAGTGTTCATTTTAAGGTGTCAGGTTGTCTCTATATACTCTTTAATAATATCTGATCTTTCACATGTACTACAATGCTCCTTCCTCTTCTCTGCTCGTTTCCCTCCTCACCCCAACTAATCTAAAATCGCCTGCCCAATTTTGCCTCAAAAGTCTCAAGTGTCCCAACAGCCAGGGTCCCATTGTCTCCTGGTTACGATGAATTATTATGGGAAATAAATTTCTAGCTAAACAATTAAAAATATGACCCCCAACTGCAATGGAAGCAACTCACTAAATACTTGTTGACTATTGAACCTGTGAACAAATGGCATTTCAACATTGTGATCATTTGCAACGTTCCTCATTTTTGAATGAGGCAGCCGGGAGTAATAACCCCAACGGCGGTCATGAGACAGGAAGAGAGGGAATCTCTTCCCCTGTGCCTTTGTCCTAGTTCTTGCAACCTGTATGCACTGCTGAGCTTCCTGAATAACCATGTCCTGGTGGCAGGAGGAGGGAGCGGGTGAACTTGAGGCTGGATGCCTGGATTAAAGCCTTGTGGTGATGTTTGCAAAGTGCCAGGGGCACAACTGAATGGCACAGGCTTTGATTGAGCTCATGGCTGTGTCCACTGCAGCTTCTGATGCTTCTGCACCTAGGTGGTCCCAGGTGAGTCACAGGTGACGGGCAGCGTGGAAGGAGCCAGTTCACCCTTGGATGACTCTGGAGCTCTGATGGTCTTCCCACTTCACCCCAAATTGGGGCTTCCCAAGAAACCGATTAGGGGGCAGGCTCTAAAGAAATAGCTATCACCAGGTTATTTCTTTCCGGCCTCTCAACCTGTTTCGTTCTAGTCATGTCCTGTGGCCTTGCAGACCTTTCCCAGAATGCCTCTCTTCAAAGGCCAACTAGTGAGAAGGAAGCCATTGGTGACCCATGTCGCGAATTTCCATCAACCCTTCTAACCAACCTTTGAAGTGTGTTCTAAGATGCTCTATTGCAGGGGTGTCCAAACTGCGGCCCGCAATCCATTTTTAATTGGCCCGCAGCAAATTCCAAAGATATATTTAGTTTACTTAAGTCAACCAGGTGAAGCAATACATACTTCACCTCGAGTGAGTGGCCCGGCTGTGTATTTTACCACATATGGCCCTTGGTGAAAAACTTTGAAAAAAGTTTGGACACCCCTGTTCTATTGCATATCTTATCTGATGAGGAATTAAAAAGGAAGGAAAGCTGAGCTTTCTGTTCATAATTGCAAGTGCTTTCAGAGGCAGCCCGGTAAGGGGTTCATAGTCCAACCTCCATAGCCAGGCTTCCTTGGTTCAAATCCTGACTCCACTGTTAACTCACTGTAAGAACTTGGCAAAATGACTTAATTTCGCTAAGTCTCAGTTTCCCCATAAGTAAGATGGGGATAATGAAGGAATGTTGAGAAAATGCCTGTGCAAAGTAAGCACTCCACAATGTTACTATTAAAGCAATTGCTAGTACCCTAATTATGAAATCAGCCACCTTGTTTTTAAAAAAGGGGGTTAAATAAGAAGCCAGGTTTACTGGGGAGACAGTAAGTGAGAGTGGAAAATAAAGAGACTGTGGTGTTGCACAGACCTGGGGTCTGTGGCCCTGCTTAGGTGCATTAACCTCTCTGAGGCTTAATTTCCTTGTGTGTGTTTCTGTTGTTGTTGTTGTTGTTTTGTTTGTTTTTAAGTATTAACCATGGGGCACATGGTAGGAATTCAGTAAGTTCCCGTTTTCTTTCCCTCATTCTTTTCCTCACATCTCATACCTGCTTAGAGCGAATGCTGGAGGCTATGGGCATGCACTGTCCCCAGTGGCTCTCTGGGCGCCTCTTTCTTTGTCCGCCACGGTGCCATCTTGGTTGTTATTACAGCATCAGTATTTACCTCACGTGCAAATCCCCATCTAACGGCGGGTCCTCTTCTGTGTCTTGATCTGAGTCTTGGTTACGTGGGTGTATTCAGTTTGTGGAAAAAAACTGAGATAAACACTTATTGTATGTGTACTTTTCTACATGTATGTTATGCTTCCATAACAAAAAAGATTAAAAAATCTATTGCAGGTAGAGGGATTTGAATATCATGAGTTACTGACCTATGGCTCCTAATTGGAAATAAGAAGGGATTAGTTCCTATTATCAGAGCTCTAGTCATCACCCTTCAAATTGACTGTCTCCTTACACTGATTTTTTTTTTTTTTTTTTTTTTTTTAGTAGTGACACAAATATTTACCATCTGGCAGAAGTGGTTAGAATGCAAGTTGATCCGCCAATTTCAAACTTAGCCTTTGGGAGAGAGCCATTCATTTAGAATATTCAGAGGGCTCCTTCCCTTATCAGGTGTTATGTGTAGACCCTGGGAATATACCTGGAGGAGCAACCAAAGATAAGGTCCCAGTCTCTCTGGATACTCCAGTCTAGTGCCACAAGCAAAGGTAAGACATACCACCCAGAGGCATAAGCATTCTAAGTGTTCCAAAGGTAAAGAAAGTGACTTCATGAGAGCAAACGGAAGGGTCCCTAACTCTCAGGACAGGGGTCCCTGGGAGGAGGCACCTGGACAAGAGCTGAAGCCTGACAGATATGATCTCGAGAAAGTGAAGGGCAGGCAGTGCAGGTAAAGCAGACCAGAAAGCAGCATTTGCTAATGCTTTAGAGTTGCTCCCCTGAATTGCAGTCCTGGTTCTGCTACCTACCAAGTGGGTCACTTTCAGGAAATTCCTGAAGATCTCTGAGGCTGAGCTAATGCCTGCCCGGGGCCTGCTACGGTGTCTAGCAGTCAGGGAGAACTCCATATTATGAATGGTGAAAGGTGGCTGGATGCTCTCCATTCAGGGTTCAGATGGCAAGTGAAAGATTGGTGATGGGGAGTGGAGCTAGAGTGAAAGGCCTTCAGCTGTGTCTGAATAATTTTTCTTTCTTTCCTTTGTTTTTTTTAAAGTTTTTTTTGCTAAACCTAGTTACTCAGTGAGGTAATCACGGGATGACAGAACATCTACTTGACCACTCCAAGCAGAACCTTCTACACAGGCCTTTTATACAGAGTGCATTGGGTTGAGATGCAAGACTAGCAGTGATTTCCATTGGACCTCTCAATAGGAGACCGTAAATGATTCCGTAGATGCCCCAATTAAGCCAACAGCTCCCCTTCGAGCACATAGATCCAACCAATAAAAAGCATGCATTTAAGCCATGTCTCTCCGTCACGTGCATCTCTCCTTTTCCACAGATGCCTTTGAAGATTTGGCCTCTTAAAGGCATCTTCCCATTCCCCATGCTTCTGAGAATGTTATTAATTTCCAAGAAGATGGTTTAAACACACTGTCTTTTCCTGCCCAGCAGACTCATTGGATTCTGAAGAGGGTCTGGGACTGGCTCTTCACTTCCCTAGTTTGAATTCAGGGGTGGTGGAAGATTGCATGAGAATAAGCAGCCCAGAAGACCTTTTGGAAGAAGAGCCAACTCTAATTTTATTGCTCCGTGTTCACTGCTTCTTTAGGTCTCTACCATTCCTGGTAAATCAAGTAATAGATTCCTGTTAAAGACCTTAGTATGTTGGCCTCAGTGACAGCGGTCTTGCTTTGTAAGCTGTTCTCTACATTTATTATTCTCTTAGTATATGAGAGTTTTCTGGTGTCTATTTCAAATTAGTGTTTCTCTAATTTTCAAGTGTCTGCTCTGCCTGGCTGAGATTTTAAAAAAAGAAAAGAAAAGAAAGCAACTCTGTTTGGCAGGCTTTACGTTAAGGGGAGAGGGTGTTTTGGTTACTATTTAATCTTTGGTTTTTTGTGTTTTTTATTGTACATAACTCTTTCCTGACTATATAGAATATGCTTTGCCCATCTTTCTGACTCTTCATATTCCTTATCTCAAGGTGAGCATCCTCAGAATCCCAGACCATTTCTCCAGCCACGTTTTATAGAAGCTTAGGAAGGTGGAGGCAAACCCATAAGCAAGGCATGGTTTTTCTAAGCCACATGGCAGTTTCCTGCTCTATTACAACTCTGTATACCCTTCCAACTTGCTTGTCAGCCTAGGCTCTGCATGGCCTGGATAATCCTACAGTTGGTGACAGGTTACAGGTTTCTAGGGCATCTTATTCGTTGTTTTTAAAAAATAAAGGATTCTCCTGCTCTCTTACTGCTTTGTAGAAACTTGTTCCCATTCTTTCCTGATACTCTGAGTACCTGGCAGTAATCACCCTCCCTTATCTAGTCTTACAGATTTGTTTTGTTTTAAGTTATGCCCACTTCGGGCCTCCCACCCTCTCTTATTTTTATAAACAGACTCCGTGATAATATATACACTAAAGATGGATGGCAGCCAACATACTCTCTTTTGTGCTGAGGAAGTATTCATATTTTAACTAGTTTACATGACTTCCTTGCACATACTACCTTATAATACTTTTATAAATTGTGACAACGCAACACACTTAAGGTTCTTTTTTTTCTTTCTTCTTTCTTCTCCCACCAGCCTTCTTTAAAAGCAGTTCTAAAACTTCTTATTTTAAGATTATACCTCATGTAGTGCAGTCTAAGGAAAGGCTATTGACGGTCATGCTTTTTCTCCTGCACTTTGGGTTTTGTCTAGATTTTACTCAACTTTCCTTTGGTAAAAAGGATGACTTTCCCATTATTCTCTTATGACAGAAACTCACCAAATCTCTGTTGTAATCAAATAGATTTTGAATGTTTGACTTAAAAAAAAAAAAAAAGAAGGAGTTTCAAGGGTAAGATCTGCTGCCTTGTGAATGTCAAAGAAGTTTTCTCACTCACCCCTTTCTTCTTTCTCCCACTCTCTTTAATTTGTTAATGCTTTTGACTTATTTTGCTTTGGATAATTTTCAAAGTACTGCTTCCCCCTAGAGACCTCTAAAAGGCAGAAGTTCTGGCTATTAAAGGTTTGCCATTCTCAGAACAGCCTAGTTAGGGTACCCTCAGGTTATTTATAACGGGATTTTATCTCACAAAATTAACTAAAAGAAGATTAACCAAAAATCTAAAGGAAAATGCCTTAAACATCTCATCTATTATGCTGTGCTCAAACACATATTTTCATCTTAACAGCTTGGCAAACCCAGTGGAATGCTTTCTAGTTTGGGGCATAAAATAAGATAACACTATGAATTCCTATAGGAAATCTTGTAACTCTACTTAAAATTAAGACATAAAGTATGAAAATGTGAGTTTCCTCTGTATAGTCTTATTACTTTGCCTGTTAACTTAAGTGGTTCCTATTTCTGCTGGTTGGAGGAGCCCCAGGACATTTAAATATCTCTACTAGAAACAAATCCTTTTCCTTAAAAGCTCTCCCAGGTCTGGACTGAGTCATGAGCTCAGATCAGTAATGAAGAAGGTCTTAACATTTAGACATTTCCTTCATCTTCTAATTTACCCAGATGAGGGAGGAAGCCAGAAAAGTTAGTGCTACTTTATCCATCTAGGACTTTATTCATTACATCCTATTTCAGGCTGATTCAAAGGCAAAGTCTTTTTTTTTTCTTGAAGATTTTTATTAAAATATAGCTAACATACAATATTGTATTAGTTTCAGGTATACACCATAGTTATTCAACATGTATACATAAAGAGGTGATCACCATGATAAGATACAACATAATAGTTAGACATTTGTATAATTTAAGAAATGATTCCCCCTGACTAGTCTAGTACTCATCTGGCACTATACATAGTTACTACCAACGCCAGTTGCCACCCCCCTGGGGCCCATGGATTTCAATAGTTTTCCTAGAAAGGGTGCAATTCAGGCAGGGCTGGCTGCTCTCAGAGAAAGTGCCTCTGATATTGAATGAGTTGGATGGGGCAGCGTCCCAGTAAGTCAGCAGGGTGGAGTAAGCGGAGCTCACCAGACCAATCAGATTCAGATTTAGCCTGTGGGGGCGGGCTCAACACATTACAGATGGTGCCCACCTGCTGCCTGCCGGCTGCATGGGAGAAGGACCCCTCACAGGGAAAATGGCGACTGTCCTCCAGCCCTCGCTACAGAGCCACTCACCTCAGTCTTCTCCCCAAATGTCTCCGACACCCCCTGAGTTATTGTCCCTCCACTCGAGCCCAAGGTGAGTGCCTGCGTGTGAGAGAGTCTGTGTGTGGGCTGTTTAACAAGACGTCTGGGTTTCCCACAGCCTTCCGTCCCACCCAGGTGGTCAGAACCCCCACTACTTTTTGCAGCCAGATGTTGAGGGGCTCCTCTTCCCAGCACTGATACTCCAGCTGGGGAGACTGGTTTGCAGCTGGGGTCCCTCGCTCCTTTGGAGGGAGTCTTCACGGCCGAGATATCCCTCCTGGTTCTGAACCGCCACACAGAGGTTTGGGGCCAGCCCGGTTCCAGTCTCTGCCCCTGCTCTAGTCTTGATGCGGCTTCTTCTTTATATCCTTAATTATAAAACTTCTGTTTGGCTAGACTTCAGGTGGTTCTCCAAGTTGATTGTTCTGTAATTCAGTTGTAATTTTAATGTGTTCATGGAAGGAAGCAGGCAGTGTTTATCTACTCTACCATCTTGGATCTCCTTTAAAGGGAAAGTCTTTGCAACAGGATATAAGGGCCTTGATTGTCTGCCTTGCCTGCCTCCTCTCTCTGACCTCCCCTTCTCCTCCCTGTGACCTGCCTGCCTCCTCTGTCTGACCTGTTTGCCTCTTCCCTCTGATCTGTCTGCATCTTCTCTCCTCTTCTCTCATTCTACTTTAGTCATTTCCCAAACATACCATGTGTGCTTCTGTCCCTGGGCTTTGCCTCTGCTGTTCCCTCTACCTGGAATGTTCTTCTTGTTTAGCACCATGCACCATTTCTATCCAAATGCAGGGCTTCACTCAAATGTCACTTTCTCACTAAAGTCTTTCCTCGCTATAAAATGGGAACCTGCCTCCTGACAACTGCACCCACTCTCCTTTTCCCTGCGTTATATTTCTTATTACATCATGTAAATAGAGACATAGACATATATAAGCTTTTTGTCTATTCACCTGCCCTATAGACTATATGTTCATAAGTATTGGGGTTTTTGTCTATTTTGCTCATCAGGGCCTAGACGAGTGCTCTCAGCACATGATAGACAATTAATAAACATTTGTTGAATGAACGTAGCTAGAACTATCCCTGGATGTATAATGTCCAACTTACTCTACCACGGCAACATAGGTGGTTTGACATGCTTGAGATGCAATTTATGGCTAAGTACAACTGTCTAAAAAGTTCAGCGACTCACGTAAGTTCCCACATCCCAAACTGTCAGCTGGATGAGGGGGAATTCAAACCAGTTCTGTTCAATTCTAAATTCCCCTTGTCTGCCTCTTGGAATTCAAATGAATTAGACTTGTTTTTATAGGCTCCTGAGGATCCTTTCTCATTTGCGCCTGATACCGAGAGGAAGCTCCCTAAAAACATCCTCTCTAGACTTCTTAACGTACCTCGTGCGTTCTCAAACAGTATCCATGGAGGTTTTGAATATCACTGCCCAGCTCTTGAGCAGCTGTTGGCATTTGGGGAGGTGGTGCCACGTGACGTTCAAGAGCGCAGATGATGAAAGGGACTGCTGGTCCACAGCTCATGAGCTGCGTGACCGTGGGCACATGACTTAGCCTGTCAGAGCGACCATAAGTAGAAGTCGCGTGCGAGTGGTAGTCTACCATGGCACTGAGAAGCGTGGGCTTTGCAGGAAGGCCTGTGGGTTTGAGTCCTGGTTTTGTCGTTGAGTAACTGTCATAACTTTGGGGCAACTTAACCTCTCCAAGCTTCAGTTTACTCCTCAGCTAAATGGGGGGTGATAATAATCATGACAACTTTATGGGGTTTTTGAAAAGATCAGAGGAAATAATACAGATAAAGGGCTTGGTTCATTCTCTGAAGCAGTGAACAAATGTTAGCTTTAATTACGATCATTATTAACACCTACTTCGTAGGGTGGCCATGAGGACATGAGATAATGTATGTGAAGAATGTGGCACGTTGCTTGGGACAAAGAAGGGTTCAGTAAATATTATCAATGTTATTCCTTAATTTCCACTACACCCCCCCTTCTCTCCAACACTGTAATCTGTGCACCCATGGCACTGAAACTGCTTTCTTGAAATGTGTGGGCAACAAGTTCTAACTTCTATCATCTTAGGTATTGGTTCAGGCAGAAAAACCCAGGGAGGAAAATTGAGGAAGTTGAGTGCAAGGATCATGCCTTCAAAGTCATCGATGTCAGTTTCCTCACCCGGAAAAGGGGCCAGTAGCACTTTCTTGGCAGGCTTGCTGTGATAATATGGAAGGAGTGACGCTTCCATTTCAGTTTGAGACAGCAAGTACTTCATAAACAATGGCTTCTCTCATGATGACAACCAGAGTAGGGATGATGCTGTTTCCTTTCAAATTTCCAGTTAGTTTATTGATGCCTTAATAGCTGGATTATGACTCATAATTTTTCAGGCTCTACCCCATATCCCCAAGCATCTAAAACCATCTTGGGCATAGAGTCGACTGTCAAAACCAAAATGACGATTTATCTCATGACCACCAAATCCAGTTTCTGCCCAGGATGCAACATTGTCATGCCTAGAAGACATTTCTAACAGTCTAAAATCCTTAGGGTCTCTCGTAGTAGTTAAGCCTCTTATTTTTCTAAACATTTGGAAATCTTGTGCAGTGGTTTCAAATGACCAAGAATTTATAGAACAATGTAGCTATACTGGGGGTGCCAAAAAAATGTATATAAGTGGACACTTTGGTCAACGTTGCTCAAGCAGTAGCTCACCGTAATCAGAAGTGTCTGGACACTGACGGTAACCACTTTGAGCACCTCTTGCCATTGCAGACGTCAAACGGGACTTGTATTCATCTTTTGTTATCGATATATATTGAGTATTACAATTTTAATACAGTTTTCTGTTCTTAAAATGTGCATACTTTATTTTGGCACCCTCTGTATTTAAAAAGTGAACACACAAAGATGATTTAGAAGTTGATGGTGCCATGGTGCCATATACAAGTCACCAAACACTTATTTTTGTAAGAAAACTGGGGTCTATATTGTGGCTTATTTCATAATCTTGCTGAGATGTTGGATCAAATTGGGCATCAGAGAAGACGCCAGTACCAAACAGAGATGTCTTTGCTGCATTTGCAGTTTTCTGTCTTATTAACATGAAAACACTTTACATGGTTGGAAACATCTAAAGGCTATTTTTTATTTTATTTTCCATTACTTCACTCTAATGCTTTAAGCTGTACCTGTGGAAATTAGACTGTCACCTGCTTTTAGCATCCTGTTTTCTTTCGTGTTTGTAATGAAGCCCTCTGGGAATTGTGCGATTACAAAAATGAGTTACAAATCCTCATTCAGTATACAAAAGTCTGCAGCTACTTCCCTTCTCTGTTTAAATAGTCTACAAAACAAGAAATAATTAGTCAAGCACTATCGGTAATTAAGCACATAAGATGAACATTAAACAAACTGCAATCTTGCATCATTTTGAAGGTGGATGGGCAGGTTTTCGCGTTTGGAATCGAGCCAAAATGCCCATCTTCATTCCCTTTGCTCCTTATTTATTATTGGCAAGGGAATTCGCTTGCCTAACTTGCTGATGTACTCTTGCCGGCGGTCCATCTGAGAGTTCACGTAAGTGTGAGCTGCTATCTTTTGACAACACTACCATGGGGAGAGGATGATTTCAAAGATTTTGATATATTGAGAGTGGAAAGACAATGTGTTTCCCCAACATGGGAGTGCATTTCTAAGTTGAGGTCAGTTTATGATTCAGAGAACTGCCCTGCCTACCAGTATAGGATATGTGCTCAGAAGTATCTATCAAACCCTGTTTCTGTTTTTCAGAATACTCTTTCCTATGTGGTGTCATCTCTTCAGGTCCCGTGAGCTTCTTGTAAAATGTTGTCTACATAGTCACCACTGCACAGGGAAAATTGGAAAATAAATAAATATTTAAAATCACAGCCTACTTTAGTCAGGTTTTTCTCAAACACCAGAAGGTCTAGAAAACTGATTTATAGATTTTGACTAAAATATATTTTCAAGGAAAATCAGAGGATCAAAGTTCCCAACCCATTTAGATTGGAAAATTAAATATTCATTCAACAAACACATTGGAGTGCCTATTATTTGGTAGGTGCCTTGCGAAGTACAAGAAGGAATCGTCCACATCCTTGAGGTATCATTCTCCAGCTTTAAAATCAAGCCTAATTAGGACTTGAGCTAGAGTATCTTTGTCATATTAAATTGCATTCTTCCAAGTTCTATGCTATGAAATCCGGATGGACAATATTTGTAAACGATATGCTGGGTCTCCATTAATCACTCAAGAAGTAACAGAACGATCAGAGATTCTGCTTCTGGTTTATCTACCCCAAAATAGTCCTTCTGCTCAGATGGTTTCTATAGTGACTCTACGGATGGAGGTATTTTCTTCTGAAATTAGAAAGAGCTGGTGGTAAATAGCATTCTCCGTTTTATCGGTGAGTTCTTTTTTGTTATTAAACATAAGTGTCATAAAGACCAACATTTCCTAACAGATGCACAGTTACAGTTTTCAAAGCCTTTGACCAGTATATCTAGGGCAGGACAGTATTAGTATCCCCATTCTATAGCTCCTGAGTAACAGGCCCAGAGAAGTTAAGTGACTTGCCCGAGATGGCACAACAGTCTGACAGAGCCAGGATGATCTACATTCTGTGGTTTTCATCATACATGCCTCCAAATCAAGTATTCCAGGCCCCATAGAGGTGGAGAAGTGTTGGGTTGACACCATATATCTTAAATATTAGGTGTTTACAGGGCCATAATATATATATTTTTTAAGTATTTGGGCATCCATACAGTTAGCAAAGATTTACCGAGCGCCTGCTTGGTTTGGATGGCACAGACATGAGTGGGGCATAACAATGTGGGACGGTGAGGAAGAAGCCGCAGAACTGCGCTCACCTGCTGCTGCAGTGGCTGCTTCCAGCATAAGGAATGACAGCTGAACGGAAGTCTTGAGGACCAGAATCGCCATTCACTCCGTTGTCCCAGAGGCCCAGAAACTGGTCGGTTTTCAGGAAAAGCTCTTTAATTGTTGGATGACACTCCATCATGCCTGGACCACAAAAGGACTCAGACAATAGTGATGAAGGGTTGTTGCCATTGAAATTATTTTAGCCTCACCTCTAGGCCTTGTGAACTTGGGTAAGCTACTTGTCCCATCGGAACTCTTTTTTTCATCAGTGAAATAGAGATCAAGCACACGAAATGCAATCCAGTGATATCCTGGATTGGATCCTGAAACATAAAAATGGTGAAATCTAAATAGGGTCTATTGCTTCCTTAATAATAATGTACCAATGTTAATTTCTTAGTTGCCTTTCTCTTTTTTTTCTATATACATATATGTATATATATATTTTTTTAATTTACAATTACAGTTGACATACAATATTATATTAGTTTCAGGTCTATAGCATAGTGATTAGACATTTATGTAACTTATGAGGTGATCACTTCAGTAAATCTAGTACCCATCTGACACCGTACATACTTATTACAATATTTTTGACTATTTTACCTGCGCCGTACTTTACATCCCCGTGACTGTTTTCATAACTGGCACTTTGTACATCATAATCCCTTCCCCTTTTTTATCCACCCCCGTAAATGTACCATAGTCTTTTGGGATGCAGACATCAGGCGCAACAGGATGAAGGATATACAGCAACTCTGTGAACTGTTTTTGTAACTGTTCTGTAAAACTGTTCTAAAATAAAAAGATTGTTTAAAGAATAAAATACCTCATGATAATTGTATTAGTCCGTTCATGCTACCATAACAAAATACCATAGACTGTGTAGCTTAAATAATAGCAATTTCTTTTCTCACAGTCCCAGAGGCTGGGAAGTCCATAGTTCTGTTACTGGCTGATTCAGTCCCTGGTGAGAACCTGAGAACCCTCTTCCAGGCTTGCAGATGGCCCACCTTCTCACTGTGTCCTCACATGGCAGAGAAAGAGGACTCTTGTGTCTCTTCCTCTTTTTATGAGGACACCAATCCTATCAGATTAGGGCCCTACCCTTATGACCTCAGTTAACCTTGATACAAATTGGTAGAATGATTTGGGAAGACTGGATAATAGTAGCTACATAAAACTAAACGTAACCATATCTGATCACCTAGCAATTTCATTTCTAAGTATATGCCAAGTCAAAATGTGTACATAACTTCACCAACATACAAGAAATGTATAGCAGCATTATTCCTGATAACTCAAAACTGTAAACTACCCTAATGCCTATTAGAGGTCAAATGGATAAGGAAATTGTGATATTTTCACACAGTGGGACACTACACACCAATGAAAATGAATGCCCCCCCCCCAATTAAACCCAACAGTATAGATCAATTTCACAAACATGATGTTGAGCAAAAGAAGGCAGATACAGAAGAGTGCATTCTGTAAAAGTATATTTGTAACAAGCTCAATAAAAAGTGAACTATCCACATATCAGTCCATAGGTAGAGACTGGATGGAGGCATGAGCTGGGTGCTCAGAAGTTGCCGATGTTCTGTTTCTTGATCCAGGGCTTAGTATGTTCAGTTTGTGAAAATTCATTTAGTGGCACCCATGTGTTTTGTACTTTTTCTTGTTGAGTATTTTACACCAATAAAAAGTTCGCAAACACACATGGAATCTTATCTCATGGCTGTTGAGAGAATTACATAAGGTGATGAATGGAAAGCATCTGCCATACATTTTCATTTTTTTTCCTGCTCTTCTAGTCTCGAGGCCTACCCTCAGAGACCGTGCAACACCATCTGGCTATCCACCGAGAGAGGCACCAGGGAGGAAGTTGTTCCTCCCTCCACACAGTGTTTTGCTCTTGACCAAAATGGCACCGATGGTTCAGTGGTGAATATCATGATAACTACTGAAAAGCTTTCAGAGCTCCTTTAGCTTGTGGTGTACACTAAATGGTTAACTAATCCTCAAAGAGCTTACTCATGGGGGAGGGGGAAGGGATTACTAATCATTCTCCACCTCTTTTTACAGTTCTTGTCATTTGTAAATGGGAAAAGGAGCAAGGAGGGGGGGAACTCTTGCCTTCTTCCATCTGTATTTTCTTTACTAAATTATCCAGTCTTATAAATATTTGAATAACATTTGGTCAGGATAAAATCTTTCCTGTCAGTTCAGTACAAGAACACTTTTTGGCTCCTGAGACTATAACAGTCAGATAAATTAATATTGATTTGTTAGAAAATAGTTTTCACTCTGTCTAAACATCTTATTCTGGGCTCTTGAACTAAAATTATGAATTTAAAAGCAGCAAAATAGTTCTTCACAGTTTTCCCAGTGAAACTAATTATGAGCAGATTGTGAAAAATGTATTGGATGCAATTTCCAACATAGAGTTCTGCTAGCCAAAATTCACAGAAACCAGAGGCTCAATGTCTGATTTATTTGAACAAGTTGCAATTTGGTAAACTGGAGAATTTATGTAAATAGTTTTTGCAATTTCCATTGGGATAACGCAGTACATTAATATCTCATATATAGAAGAAGATGAAGGGGGAAACTTTTTTTTAAACTGATAATTTTTTTTACCTAATAGAAGAATCACATTTTTTCCTCCTTCTTACTTAGGTCTATATATTAAAGAACAAATCACTCATCCACTACATAGATATGCAGTATGTACAGTGAGACTGTATTTAGACTTGTCTGTTAATTACATCTCTATATAGGAATGGGGATAGAAAATTAAAATGGTAAAAATAAGAACACAAAACATCGCCCATAATGCCCATGGCTGTTTTAAATATTTGTGTTTTTTTCTTTTAAAAAATGCATTTATATTTTGCCTCATAAAACTCTTAATGTATTTAATGCATTTAGTATCCTACTTTATTTACTCAATATTATATGAGAAATAAATTCTAAATGTGATTTTTAAATGGTAACTTGTCAAAGGAACATTTCCTCCTCTTTTGGACATTTGAGTTGTTTCCAATTTTAAATAATACAACATTGAACATCTCTGTGCAAAATTCCTTATTTGAATTGCAGATATTTTTTAAGATAGATGCCAGGAACTGCATCTCCCTTCTAAACTGTTTTGAGACCTTTGGCAAATATTGCCCAATTCCTTTCCAGAAAATATAATAGATATTATAAAGAAAAACGTACATATAAAGGAAGAACTATATGTAAATAAAAAGAAAAAAGAGAGAGATAAATAATGTATGTTAAAAAAAAGAACTGTACAGGCAGCTATAATTAAACACAAAGAAAGATTCTGAAATTCTGGTTCTCACCTACAACAGCTGTAAAGAGTTTATTCAAAGTCTTCCCTTTTTTTGGAAAGCATTATTAAGAGTCTTATAGGATGGTAATGAACAGCTATAGGGTCAAGACTACTTCTTCCTTCAACTAGTTCACCAATGCATCTATATAATATAAAAGCAAATATGAAATCCTTAAAGTGTATAGAGTCTGCTGGGTTGAGAAGGAAAAATTTCAGTTTTCATATTGTCAATTTCAAGCCTTTTCTGAAATTGGAAGTGACAGTCTTGCCGTGTGTGTGTGTGTGATATATATATACATTAATATATATATACATTAATATATATGTATTTATATATATATATATATACATTTATATATGTATATGTTTATATATACATATATGTATACACACATGTGTGTGTGTGTATATATAGGTGTGTGTATATATATACATATATATGTGTATATATATATGTGTGTGTGTGTATATATACACATATGGATATATGGAATGGAACCTGAGTCCAGTGCTCGGTTTGGGAAGTGAACTATTTTCTACCATAGATTAAGCTGAACTAGACCGTATGTCAAAAAAGAGTCTCGATGTCAACTTAATCCATTGTCATAGCTGTAAAATGCTATTTCATTATACAAGTAATTCCCTTGTGGATTTCTCCCGACTTTCTGTGCAGCTCAACTCTATTTTAATCTGTTGTGGCTTTTCCCCCTCTCTCCCAACTCCCCACATTTCAGAATCATGAAATATATTTGCTTCCAAGGCACCTGTTTAACATTTACAGAAATTATGAAAGTAAGGTAGGAATGAAATAAAGGCAACAGCGTGTATTTAAAAACAACAACAAAAAATAACTTAAATAGCTAGACATAATAATACAACTTTTCGGGACATTTTAATCATTTTCTTTGGGAACTGGACAAGTGGCTGAAAAATCCCAAATTCCATTGCATGATGCACGTGTATGTATGAAAGGGTCAGGTATAATGATGTACGGGTAGATTCCATATAATAGTTGTGTTTGAATTCCCCCAAGTCTTTTAAAGATGAGAGTTTTCCAGATGTGACAAAAGAAAATTTCCAAATCAAAATTCCCATTTGCCTTTCAGGATGTTGAAATTTCTCCCCATTTGTGCAATTAAGGGTTTTGCTGAGTGAGCTTAGGACTCTGTCTCTTTAAGTGTTTAACAGTAATTGGTTCATGTCCTAGTGTTCATTGAAAATCCTAGACATTTCATGTAAAATCTTCTTAATGAGGGGATGAATTTTTCATTCACATTAGAAAGCTCACTCTGACAAACAATTTCTAAATAAAACTTTGGCGACCTGACATCCCACATTGGACTTGACAGAGAGGACAGGTGCATTAGAATATAACTGTATGGCGATCCTTCAAGCTGTCAGCCATGAATATTTTATTTCTTAATGAATCATCTTTGTGAAATGAACTTTCTTGTTGTAGTGTCAGTGCCATTTACAACAAAAAGCTGGCTCCTTTTTAAAAGGTGAGCTCTGTAAAGATGCTGATGCCTGCACAAAATGCTTAACCCTACCTGAGGTGTCCGGCAATTTGGGGCTCTGCGTTTCCCTTCCCTTTTTGAACATGACTTGATAACTGGCTTCAACATGATTGAGTGGAGGAGAGTGTTTTCCCTTGATTCATTGCTTCTCTTCTCAGAACTGGAATTCCAGGTACCCACCCAGTGGCAGCCACTTTGGCCATGGAGTCCCTATTGTTCTGAGATGTCACTGTTAGTCTTTTAAGTATTGTTCTGCAATCTAGTTCCTCCCATTGGAAGGCCCAGGAAGTGCTATTAGCTGGTGCTAACTGACAGCTCTAGGCTGGGGCCTTTCTCTGCTCCCAGCTGCCCCGTCTTCATGACCTCAAAGATCACTTTCGTTTGTTTGTTCTGAGGATGCAGGAAGCTTTCATTCTGACAATGGACTTAAATATCTCCCCGCTGAAGGAGCCAACACTTATCTTTATGTTGCCATGAAGAGTCTTCTGAGATATTCCTGTGACTTGGTGTAAAAACATTTTGCTCATCTCTAGACACAAGGTAGACAACAGAATCTTTCTCCCTAAAGTAGCCTGGGGTTAGTTCTATACCCTTTGCCACTAACTGGGTTACTGGTACAGTTGTAGGATAATGCTGATTTTCTTTCTTTCTTTCTTTCTTTCTTTCTTTCTTTCTTTCTTTCTTTCTTTCTTTCTTTCTTTCTTTCTTTCTTTCTTTCTTTCTTTCTTTCCTTCCTTCCTTCCTTCCTTCTTTCTTTGTTTCTTTCTTTCCTTGCTTCCTTCCTTCCTTCCAAAATTCATGGTCTCAACTGTATTCTCAAGACTGCCTAGTAATCCTGTTTACTTAGTCTGGTTTCTCTTCTATTCTTCATAGGGATTATTTCAAGCTTCTCCATTTTCCCCAGGCCCCGTAATTTGCCACCCCCTACCCCACGGCCTTACTACCTCTGAGATCAAAGAAAACTTCACTAGTAGGGCCTTCAACCCTACCCATCTTCCTAACCTCAACTCCCCTCAGAAACTGACCAACATTCACCCCTATTCTGGCCTCCTTCTCTTTCACAATGGAGGTGCTTCTTTTTGGATTAAATCTGGGGTCAATTCTGCCACCTGTGCTCTGGACCCTACTCTCAGTCTTATCCTTCAGGAATATGTATGGCTCAATCAATAAAGTGGTAGGGATCGGTGCCAGGAATGGGCAAATTACAGCCGTTGTGTTTTTATAAGTAAAATTATATTGAAATATAGCTACGCCCATTCATTTATGTATTGTCTATGGGTGCTTTATGCTCCAAGGGCAGACTTCAGCATTTGTAACAGAGACTGCATGGCCCGCAAAGCCTAACATTTTCTATCTGGTCCTTTATAGACAATGTTGGCTGACCCCTGATTTATACCATGGGTCGGAAGCCTGAACCCTGCAAATGGGGTCCCCCACCTAAGGGTCTGCAATGAAACTCAAGTGGATCCGTGTGTCTCAGAGTAATAAGTCTTGCCCTAAGCAGTGTATGCTTCACTCTTGCAGCTTCAAATATATGTCAGTGCACTATAATCACCGTGAGAACTGGTCTGTGTCCATGTGGCTTCACGTAGGAGAAAACCTGGCCAAGTCTGAAAGCACTAAATGGGCCCAGAGGAAATGGAATAAGCTAGAAATTTGTTGTTTCCTTTTCATTAGGTTGAAGTGAGCACAATGTTTTTAGCAAGCTCTCAGTGTGGGCAGGTGACAATTTTTGCAGGTATTATTTTTTCCTCTCTTTTAACTTGTACAAAATGCACGTCCGCCTTTCGTTCCACATTTATTACAGTAGCTGCCACCCAAGGTCTAAAGACATGTGGTTCTCACCTTCAGAAAAGGGATTTCATTTGCAGTCTCTGGAGAAAGCCTGGACTCTAGGATGAATTTTCTATTACCTTCTACTGTTTCCAAATTACCTAAATTATTTAGATTAAATTAGATATAAACCATCTCATATCTCTTTTTTCCAGAAAGTAGACTTTTTTTTCCCCTCTCCTCTCGATAACAAAGAATTTTCTGAAATCTGAAACCAAATGACACAAAAACATTATTACTCCTGAGCCTGAGGAGACAACCCTCCCCCCCCACACACACACACACATATTTTTTTCTAAACAAAACCAATGTCATAACAGTTTTGAAGCAAATATAGATATAGATATATACATATATATGTATATATATACATACATATATATATATATATATATATATATATATATATATATATATATACACATACACATGCACACATTTGGTAAGGGAGGAAAACTTGTTATTGAAATGTGATTGCTTAAAAAAGAAAGCCCTAAAAATAAATACAAGTAATGCAAACGGAAATAAAGAAAAGCCATTCGCACGCTCTTACACTCTTATCTGACCTCTTGGCTCCCCATCATTCTCATCCCTCATTTTCTTCCTCAGCGTCCCTCCCATCCTGGCTGGGTCTTCGGAGGCTGTTCCTGCCTGCGGTTGGGATGGCCGGTCCACAAAGTCCCTGTCAGGACAGCACAGGCCTTTCAGCTTCCCTGAAATGGTGCTGATGCTTTCACTTCGCTTGGCAGCCAGTCTTTATAGTTGCTCTTTTGCTAAAAGGAGCAAAGGAAGAGAAAAAGACGAGAGATGGTGCCTGGATTTGGTCTGCTCACTCACCAGTATTTTCCAAATTCAGTCTTTCCCCAAACCAGCATCCTGCTTACATCTTATCCGATTACCACCTCTACTATTATTCACTGATCACGTTCTCACCCACCGTTTATCTTACCTAAGTATGAACTTCAGTCTTCTGCAAGGTCACCATGCTTAGGTAATCATGGGTTGTATGCCTTTTGGCCACTACTCAGTAAAGTGCATGCAGAGCTATTATAGAGAGTTTAGCTGAGTCCCTGTACCACCTCACACCGAATCTCCCCCTGCCAGGGGAACAAACCCCGCTTTGGTCCACACTATTCGAGACTTGAAGAGGAAACACACAGTGGACCTCATCCTTCCACATTTCCAGTAAAGCACAGGTCACCTTTCCCAAATTTCTCCAAATGATTGCTCATCTGTTTCACAGTGAATAAAATTCATCCCAGTGGGATGAACACTTCAAGTGGAATTTAGGTGGGTTTTTGTTTGTTTGTTTGTTTGTTTGTTTTGCTCGGAAATGACAGTAGTCAAATCCTCTTCTTTTATTTCTTCTTTTTGCACCCCTCCCCCACTATATCCTGTTTTCCACCCCTGTTATCTCAGTCTCATCTGATCTTTGAATAAATAATGTGCAATTTCAGATTTAGGATCTAATACCTGTAAATTTCAGCATAATGCTTTCAACTCTTGCCTTCCTTCTGCGTTCATGTCTTCCTCCTCTCCAACCCCAGCTCTGCAAGGACTCTAAAAGATTGCACTTCATTAAATTATTTTTATAATGAGTTCCTGTTACCAGGGAATACAGAGTTAAAAAGGTGATCTCACTAAAAGTAATTAGCATAAGACCTGCTGGACCCGTAGAAGTGACTGGAGCGTAATCAATAGCAATATGATTACACCCATGCAGCAATTATAAATTATTTAAAACACTACCCCTAGGTTACTGACTAGTTGCCGTTAAATTAAATTCTCTGTCAATAATTGATGCAAAGAATTAATGTGAGAACACCTTCAGTTACTGAAACTTTTTTTAAGGTGGCATAAAATATTGAACTGTTACTCGTCATTAGCAGCTAGGCTGTCTGTTTGCTGTAACATCCTTCTTTTCTAAATTGGTCAAGAAAAGACTCTCAGATCTTGAAAGATGACAAATGATTCTGAATCCACTGCTGGATAATCTTCTAAGGGCACTGAAATGCCCCAGTAGAAATTTCATATGTGAAGGCAAAAAAAAAAATAGCCTCTCAATAATAACTTATTTTATTTCTTAATCAATTTTCACAAATATATAAACAGATTTGGGTTCTGTATTTCTTATTCTATTTCAGTTCTTTGATGTGGCCCATGTAGGTTAGGGAAGGTCTTACCTTTTTAGGAAATCATGGTCTATGATACTTAAGCAGTCAACACTCCTAAAAAAATAAATAAATTTCAGGCCTACAAGAACATAAAAAGTGTGTCTTTGATAAAATAGGTTATTTTTCTTGCTTAATGAATGCCTTCTGTTGCGAGCTAAACACAGTCACTTGGCCTATCATTTTTCCATCTTCCACACTAATTCTCTGCCAGCAATGAGAACAGTGGGATCTAGACAATTATGTAGGACATTCAAGGATTAGAAAGAAGTGGTCCATTAGCAACCCTGGCTCCTGTCTGATCTCACTGGGCAAGAGGTACTGAGGGGACGGAAGTGATGCAAGAGATGAACCCAGTTGTAAAATGAAGGATGGGTTTCATCCATTTTGTATTCTAAGCCAAGCCCTATGCCTGGGTACAAAGCCTGATGAGATGTCACCTCTGTCCTCAGGCTCCCAGGCAGGCTAACAGGCAATGTCCTTGATTTCTCTCTTCCTTGGAGACTGATAGGAAAACCCCATAGTTCTCTGGTACCCAGAGCAGGGGCCCTCAAAGCAGACCTTAAGGTTAGAAAAGCTTCTAGAATTAAGAGTCCCCCCTCCCCATTTTGGTGTGTAAACAGCAGTTACCCAGCCAAACAAGGGGGCTCTGCAGGCTGAGTCACCTCCCACACAAAGGCACACAGAAGTAAAAGGGAATGACTCGCTCTAAGACTATAACTAGGGAAGAAAAAAAAAATAAAGAGGTCCCTCTTGACCATCTTCTGCTTGAAATGAGGGATGACATTCTTTTATGTCTGTCAAGCCCCATTGCCCTACTAGGCATGGAGTCAGGGCTTGAAAAATATCAACCCCTTGCCTTTCTCCTCCTGTATCTAGTTTGAGTATTTGAGGCTGTCATAATGGGTCCCACAGTTTCAGTTTATTTCATTTATTTTTATATAGTCTAGATTGACTTCTCTGTTATTTTTATTTATTTATTTTTTGCTTCTTAGGAAACCATCTCCTTGCAAAAACAAGTGCCAGAAATGAGAAAGGGTGAGAGGGTTATTGCCTAGACATTTCTTACTCCTATCCACCCCCTCTGCTTGTTCCCAAAAGGCTACCATTTTAGTGTTTGCTTACAGCCATTAGCTTGCGTACCCTTCTGTTTTCTCCCCTAGCCTGGGAGATTCTTTTGTTTGGGACTCCCTACAAGTCCCAAAGGGTCTTTCCAGCATTGTTCTGAACTCATTAACATCCTTCTAGTTCCAGAAAATGCCCTTCCTGTATTACTTTTTAATGTGCCTTTCTCTGCCTCTCTAATCATCACCCTTCACACTTTCTGTTCACACAGATAAGAGGAAACGAAGCTGAGACAGTGTCTTCTGTTTTCCAGCAATCTAGAACAGAAGATTATCCAGACAGTTCTTTTGGAGTTGATGCACAGTATTTTCCTTGACAAGTTTGTCACTGGCTGAGCAGATGTTGTTTGTGATGTAGTTGAGTACCAAGCACTCCCAAATGCCACAATAATTTCTTTTGTTGTGGCAATTTTTAATGTTTACTTTCATTTCCCAGTTAGCTTTTATCTTTTAATTTTGGAAAATTGCACCACACACACACACACACACCTAACCTTTGTATTATTGAGTTAATAGGATACTTTGTATTCAAGCCTATCCGGTTCTTTTGTCAATTCCAACTGAGCAACGGATACCCTCTCCCTCACCAAATGTACTATTGAGCATCAAAGTTATTGATTTTCAGTGGTACTTAAGCTTGTACATAATAAAGTCCTACACTTTTTTTTTTTTTTTGTCTAAATTATTGTTTGTAGTCAACATTTCTACTAGTTGGAAATGCATGAACTTTGGAGACCACCTTTTTCTGTTCTACCTGCAGCTGTAATTGGCCTGATTCTAATTTTTAACTCAAGATGATTGTCTTCTTTTGATTTCCATGAAACAAATGATGAAAGTGTCTAGGGAGCCGCGTGGTTCTCACACCTGCCCAGCCTACTCGTGTGTATCTCAAGGCTGAGTGAGGCCGTGGGAAGAATAGAGAGGATGGAAGGGCACGCTAGAGCTCAACAGGGGTGGGGAAGAAGACAGAAACCGTGCCTAGCAGGTGTTTACAAGCACATGAACTTGACCTTCAGACCCTAGGATGGGAGGACTTCAGTTTTCCACATTGCACTCTTGTGAGAAAAGCGGTGACTAACTGAGCACAGAGCATAACTCACTTCTCAGAATTTTCAGTCCGAAATCATCTGATGACTGGACCAATTCTGATTACCACTGTTCCAGCGGATCCACCCAGGCACCTCAGTGACAAGGGCTGCAGAAGGCAGAGATCCTACGCTTCCTCGCTCACGGCCCAGGGCGTCTGGCTTCCCATCATGCCACCAGGCACCTGTTTACGAGAACTCACCAGTGTTCTAAGTAGGTCTTATCTCGGCAGTGTGATGAGGAAAATAAACTCGATGGTTTGCCTTAAATGTTTCCATCGTGAGGGTAGTTATTAGACATGTGCTAAAGTGCAATATCCGCTTTTTCAAACCACATTTCAAAGTTGATAGCATCATCGGACTGAGAACATTTTTTAAAAGTTGGGTTTACCCAATTAAGAGAAATAAAATCTGCCTGTTCATCAGTGGGTTTACCTTACCTTTCTGTGGGTTTCTTTCCTCTCTCAATTAAGTATTATTTAGAAAAGGACTCAAGTTTCGACACATGCGACGTCTTCCTTTCTGATTCCTGGTAGCCTGGAAACAGCAGTGGTTCACTGAAGAGCATTTGTATGTTGTCTTCTCAGTTGAGGCAGAGCCTCATGGCATTGTCTGTTCTGTCACATGGTGGTGGTGACAATGGCCTCGCTCTCACCACAAGGCTTTCATCCTGTGGTTTCTCGTGTTCTTTCAGTCCTCCATTCTATCAACCCTGAATTTGTTGTCAAATTTGCACTGTACACTGGAGAAGACCTGTTCACCTTTCCGTTTTAATAGGGGGGCATTTGGAAAAGATTCCATTGAAACACTACCAAGTTTGAAGGTATCAACCCAAACAAGAAATAACAGTTGTTACGTTTAACTTCTTCAACTACTGTTCTGTTGTCTTTTGGTCAGAGAGACTGAGGAACACAAGACTTAAGTGTACTACGGTTCTGGTAAATTCAGTGATTCTAACAAAAATAAGTTTTCTTAAGAACCATGTCAATTGATTCATAGTATCCGGCTGTGTCAAGTTGAATGGTGTGCTCTCATGCCGGGAAGCTGATAACCCACGGCTCGGAAAAGCCCGATCTTTCTTTCACATTACCCCTACATTCTCTTAAAGAAAAAAATCAACTCATGAATTGGACCCTGACATTAACTTAACATCCCAGGTCCTAGATATTTGATTTGGCATTTCCTTCAGAAAAGAACAGTTATCAAACTTTGTATAAAATTTCCTTTTCACAGATGAGTAATCACCCAAGATATTTCTGAAAGGACACTAAACACATGTGGGCAATTGTTCTTTAAAAAAAGAAACATTGGGTTTTATAAGAGAAGGAAATAGAAATACTGGTAGAGAAAAAAAAAGAAAAACAAGATGTGCTAAATTATGTTTTAAAAATAATAAGTATTTCCAGAATGTACTTACTCATTTAAAAAAAAAAAAAAGTCACCAAATTGTTTTTATAGATCGACTCAGCCATCCTCAGAAATAAGAGCTTGGGGAAAGGATTATGGAGTGACTGGCTTCCCAAAGCCATTCTGTGTTTACGGAGTTAATCAGAAATGGGCTGGGGCTGCTGGTGGTAATAATGAAAACTGGGGTCCTTAAATGTGTGCTGTCCATCGGGTATCACACAAAGCTACAGAACAATCCTGCAAGGCCCGTGTTGCTTTCCCAACTTCTTTAAATTGAAGCAATTGCTGAAGCTGATAATTAACTTGCCCAAGGTCACGTTGCTAATGAGAAGCAATACATTGATAATGACCGAGGACATCTGAATCCTAAGCCCATTCTCTTTCCACAAACTGTGATTTACTCAAGTAGTAATGAATAAACAATTTCCTAAGTAATCTTAAAATAAAACTTCCAAGCACTTTGGTGGATTGGTTTATAAGCCTAAAAAGTAAGGTCTGCTTTACTAATATAAAATTTGACCTGTGAAGTGATATGACTCTGTTGGCAACTGTGCGTGCGTGTGTGTGTGTGTGTGTGTGTGTGTGAGAGAGAGAGAGAGAGAGAGAGAGAGAGAGAGAGAAGGGGTGGGGAAGGGTAGGAAAGAGGGAAGAAGGGGAATATTTATACATACACATATACATATTGATGTATACATAATTTTCATACCATAAAATTAACATATTTTTAAGACTTTCATTCTGTAGATTTTGACAAGTGTGTATATGTACACACCCATGAGGAATCACCACCACAGTAAGGATGTAGAACATTCCTATGACCCCAATAAATTCCATTACTCTCATTTCCAATAATCCTTCCATTTTCAGAGACAAATGTTGTTCTTATTTCTATCACCATAACTTAGATTTGCCTGTTTTAAAATTTCCTGTAATAGAAATCATACCTATTCTCTTGTGCCTGGCTTCTTGTGCTCAGCGTCATGTTTCTGAGATGCATCCATGTTGATGTGCGTATCCGTGGTTTTCTTGTTCAAGGACGGGTACTGTCCCATTGTGAAAATACACCACCTTTAGTGTATCCATGCCCCTGTTGGTAAGCATTAGGCTGTTTCCATTTGGGGGGCTATTATGAAGGAAGTTGACTATTCTTGCATAAAGCTTTTTGTGCACTTTCATGTTTCTTTCTTTTGGATAAACACGTAGCTATAGAATTGTTTGCTCTTAAGGTATGCCTGGGAACTTTTGAAGATACTGCCGAATAGTTGTCTGAAGTGGCTGCACCATTTAACACTCCCACCAGGAGTGTGTGAGAATTCGTGTTGCTTCACATCCTCGCCAATACTTGGTATTTTCAGTCTTTTTAATTATAGCCCTTCTAGTGGGCGTCAAATGGTATTTTGGTGGTTTTATTTTGCATTTTCCTGATGACTAATGCATGTTTTTATGATCTCATTAGCCATTCATGTATTTTCTTTCTTTCTCCTGTTCACATATTTGGCCATTTAAAAAAAAAAAGTGTAGGTTGTTTGTCTTTTTATGATCGAGTTGTAGTTCTTTATAGTCTGGATACACGTTTTTCGTTTGTCTGTGTTACATATGTATTGTGACTTTTCTCCTAAATCTGTATCTTCTCTGTTCATTCCTTAATGATATCTTTTGAAAAGCAGAAACTTTTCACCCTAGTAATATCCAGTTTATCTTTTGTCTTTATAGTTACTGCATAGCTAAGAAATCTGTGCCAATTCCAAGGTCGCAAAGATATTTTCCTATGTTTTCTTCTAGAAGCTCCATAGTTTTCGTTGTTACATTTAGGTCTATGTTCTATGTCAAGTTAATTTTTGTATATGGTGTGAGGTAAGGGTGGAGATTTATTTTTCCCCATATGGCTCTCTAGTTGTTCTCGCACCATTTGTTGAAAGACTAATCTTATTGAATTTTCTTGACTCCTTTGTTGCAAACCAATTGACTATATATTTGAGGATCTATTTCTAGACTCTCTATTATACTCCATTGATCTAATTTTTTTCTCTTATGCCTATACCTACTGTATTGATTACTGTGGCTTTACAGTGAATTTTGAAGTTAAGTAATGTAAGGATTTCATCTTTATTCTATATTTCAAGATTGTTGTGACTATTCTAGATACTTTGCTTTTCCATCGAAATATTAGGATCAACTTCTCAATTTTGTTAAGGCCTACTGAGATTTTATTTGCTATGGTATTGAATCTATTGATCAATTTGTGGAGAATTGAAATCTTAACAGTTTTGAGTATTACAATCCATGAGCAGGTATCTATTTTTTAGGTCTTCTTTAATTTTTATTAGTGATATTTTATGGTTTTTAATATAGGGTCCTATACTTTTTTGTTACATTCATTCTTAAGCATGTTTTCTTTTTATGCTATGGTAAATGATATTTTAAAATTCCTTTTTCCATTTTGTTGTTAATATGTAGAAATAAAATTGATTCTAGCAAATTGATCTTATATTCTGTCTTTTTTTTTCTGTCCAACTTATTTCACTTAACAAAATACCTTCTAGGTCCATTCATGTTGTCGCCAATGGCGAGATTTCTTTCCTTTTCGTGGCCAAATGATATTCCATTGACACTGAAATTTATTTATTAGTTTCTTCCTTTTTTTCTAAGATTCCATAATGTTTTCTGTCTTTGAATAAAGATAGTTTTATTTCTTCCACCTTGATTTTAATCGCATTTGCTTCTTTTTCTTATGTTAATGCTTTGGAAGAACTACCAGGAATGTTGAAAAGAAGTGTAGAGAGCAGACGTCAGTCATTGCCTTATTCAGTATTTCTCCATTATATATGTTGCTAATTGTCGGTTTTTAGTACACATTCTTTATCAAATTGAGGAATTTGCATTTATCTCTTGTTGAGTGAGCGTTCTATTATAAAATAGCTGTATATATATATATATATATATATATATATATATATATATATATATATTTATATTTATTTATATTATATTATATTATATTATATTTTTCTTATTATTATCTGTGTATTGAAGGTACTTGAGCTCATTGGTAAAAAGAATTGGCGCTGGGAACCTGATTCCAAATCTTGGAGCTGCCTAGAAACATGGCCAGGGGCACGTTGCTTATTTCCTCTGTGTCGGTGTCCTCATCTGTAACTGGAATATGTGTACAAAAAACTGACATAGTGACTGACAGCCCGTAAGCACTCCATAAATGTCAGCTGTTCTCTTAAGTTATGGCATTTATAGAAAAATGGGGCTTATATTGCAGCATCTTGAAAAACACTTGTCCTAAACACTGAGAACATTAGCCCTGTCAGCCACTGTCAGTTTTAAAGACAAGATATAACCACTAGTTTATGGGTGGATGTTGGTAGACTTTTACAGATAACCCAGAATGGCTCTACTTTTTTACATTCCACTCCTCTAGTTTTAAAAATGTACACAGATCTGTGTGATCCCTGAAGAATTATGTGCAAACTAGCATTAAGATGAAAATCTTTTATATTTGTTCTGTAGCTTGGAAAATTGGTGCATGGTCTGTTTTATTCTGCTGGCTCCTAAGGTTCAGGTATTAACATAAATACAGCCCATTAACACTTGTTCCTCTCTGTCAGGACATAAATTAAGTCTGCAGGTGTTCCATGAAGCTGTACCCTTGGTACTAATTAAGCCTTGATAATTAGGTTTGTTAAATTCAGGACTTTAAGCTTATGCATTCCCTCTCTGGGTTACCAAAAGGGAGATGTGCAACATGGAAACCCTCTCACCCCCACACTTCCGCTACTTTTTTGTTGTTGTTGTCTGCAGAGTTTTGCTGCTCTTTCTCTATTTTATCACTCTATTTATTTATTTTTAAATGGAGAAGGTTTCAGTAACAAACCCTTGACCATTTTGCCAGTGATGGGTGTAAACCTTGAAGGAAATCTGGACCCTTGTTTACAATGAGATTAAAGTCTTTTCTTCTCCTGTTTTGTGTCAGCATAAACACTGTAATGGAGTTTCCAGGCTGGTCTCTTCATGTACTGAATGTGCCCAAATCTGTGCCTTAAACCCAAATGAACCGTGACTCAAGAATGTATGTTGTCATCATTAAAAACTATGCCCATAATCAGGTCAACCCCCAACTCCTTTGTATTCTTTGCCTAAGAAAATGAGACATTTTGTTATTAAGAAAGTGATATTTTAAAATGAAGAGATGTTCTCCAGTACTTAAAAAAAAAAAAAAGAAGAAAAAAACCACAGCAGCCCCTACTCCCACTGCAGCTTTCCAAGCAGAGATCCTTATTTGAAGGACCAGGAGAATATTTCGTGGCTGTCGGGTTATTTGTAACCAGTACACAAACCACAAAATCATCTAATCAAAATAGATTTTCTCTCCAGTTCATCTTTCCTCTTTGGTTGCTTTATAAATCTATTACTCATCAGATCCAATGTTTGGCGAATGCCATTTTTCATTTTGAATAAATGGAATCATAAAAACAACTCTATTAGCGCTGCTTTCAATAATATTCATGGCGATCATGCTAACTTAATAGCCTCTCTTCTTTCATTTGAGGGATATTAAATAAAATTATACTTTTAATCAGAGGCTTTTTTTTTTTTTTTTATTTAAAGAACAGTCTATACTGCAGGAGACTGCCATAATACAAATTCATTTTATGTTTTCTTTAGCATCCGTGTGGGGACAGAGTCCCGGAGAGCAGTTTCCAGGCTCTCGGCCTCATGTGGAAAGCTGCTGGCTCGGGTAGTAGATGGTCAGCAGCTGTGACTAGTTGGCCATCAGCTGTAACCATTTAGCCATTGGCCACTGATACAAGTGCTGTGCCTGCGTTGGTTGGTTGGTTGGTTGGCGGACTGCAGGTTGTACATTGTGTGGCTCCTGCTTCCTGTGTCTCCAACCTAGCCGTCAGTGAGACTATAGTGGTATGACTCCCCTATCTGTGGCTCCGTGGGTGTTCCTTTTTGGCCTCACCATGTCCTGCGTTCTTGTGCGGGGAGCGGGAGCTGAGACCCCACATGACAATCCACTTCCCAAGAAGACCAATGATTAACCTCTCTAGAAGAGTCCTGATTTTCATGACTGTTCAGATTTTGCAGTTTCAAAGCACGTGTTCTACAGAGTGGGCCACCCCTCTTTTCTGACTCAACCTCTCTATTAGTGTTTGCTCACATGTGGAAGCTCCAGGTTTCTCTTTCAAGCATGGCATTGAAAGTCCTAAGTGCAAAACTCATGTCCCTACCCCTGATGACAGCAGGAGAGGGAGGAGACACAGAGATGAGGAGATGGACTTTGAAGGAAAAGGTTTAGCAATAATCCAAAGTTTTACCTTTGTTTTGCTAAATGTGGGAGATCAGAAGATCAGAGGATATGTTTTTGCAAGGACTGACTATTTAATAATAGTTTTAGAATATAAGACATGCTATACAATGTTTTTAGACAGCCCTATTTAGATAGGAATGGTCATGTTTGTTTGAATTATTTCTTTTTTCCCCTTCTTCCATTTTCCCCTGCTGTTCTCCATTTTGTTTTTCTTTCTCTTCTCCCCACCCCCCCAACTATTAATAGCTGGTAGTCAGTGTTCTCAACACCAGTGTACAATCTAATGCTCTCCCTACTGAATGCAGTGAAGGGACGACAGGAATTCCCACATGTATCACCCCAGATCTGAGTGGGCATCTAGCAAACAGTGTCCCTCTGCCCCTCACTTTTGGGGAGGCAGGAGATGAAGGAGGGCAGGCCTCTTGAGGTAGAACTTAAATACTTGCCACAGATTTTTCATGGCCGGCTGGCAGTTTATACATCCACCTCCTATGGGGGAAACATCAGAAATATTTCTTTTTGAAAATCAGACAGTCTGGCAGCAGACGCAGTAGTGTTTTGAAGCACTCCTTACACACTCTACCCTGTCAACAACTTAGCCTTGTTACTTTGCAATAAAACCTCACCAAGTCCCTTTGTATCTGTTTTGGAACGGCTTCTCCAGTGCATTATGGATATTACAGGGAAGAAAAGTGCTCTGAGTAATAATATTCACCAAGTAAAGAGTCACCACTGATTAATTAGCTGAAGGACAAGGAGATGCTTGACTTTTTCTCTTCACATTGGAAGCCCCTTGTATCCCGCAGCTCCACGAGGGCCAGGGAGGAAAGGCAAGGCTAAGAGGTGGGTGAAAAGCTGGGGCTAAGGCATTTCGGAATGTCAGTCAGCTTGTTAGACTGTGGCATATCAGGCCTTCCCCCCGTGATTGCAGCGGGGGCCTAGGCCAAAGCTACAGCCCAGCAGAAAATCTGACACCAACCTCCAAATGTTCTCTCTTGCTCTTTTGGGCTGCAACCCGCAATGCCATGGCTAAATCATCAGGCCAGGCTGTGCGGGGACTGCAAGACCGAGCAACTCAGTATTTCCTGCTCAGTGAACAAGGCCAGCCCTTTGCTTAGTGGGAATCTGCTTCCCACCCACTGCCTTCTAAGAACGAAAGCAAATCTGTCGTACTTTTTTTCCCCTCCAGTCTCAGCCTTGATCTGCATGATTTTTTTTTTTTTTCTCTTGTTTCCCTCCATCTAGCTTTTAGTTTCCCAGCTGAAGGATAAGGGAACAGTGAGTAGGGACGGGAAGATTTCTCCCAGAGCTCTGCAAAGCAGGAATCCCTGTTCACATTCCTGGATCTGCCCTTTGGGACCTACCAGGTGACCTCACCACCCGCACGTAGCCTCTTCAGGCTGGGTTTCCTCATCCTGTAAATGAAGGAGCTTGGAGATGTCACCTGCAGTTTCCTTTCTAGCTCAGTCATGCTAGGAGTCCAGTGTTTTTGTAACAGAATTTGTTTAGTGTGATAATTGTTCATTCAACAGACACTCATTGAGAACTTAATTGTGTGCTGAGAGAGATGCTAGGGAGCCCCAGGTGAATAAGATTGACAAGCCAGGGCCTAGAAAACCAAGCGTGGAACTAAATGGAGAAAAGATGTATAAACCCAGCTGATGTGATACAAAACAGAGTCAGACATGAGTGCTAAGCAAGATGTGAATGAAGTCCCGAGACACATCAGCCCTGACCAGAGCTCTCACCCCCTTCATGGAGGCACACAAGGAAAGAAGCTTGAATGGGAATTTCTAACCTGCTGCATTAGTTTGAGGAATGAGGAAAAAACAAAGATCCATAGTGATCAACACTAATACATATTTTTTAAAGTATTGAAGATTTTTGTTTTTTATAGTACACACTTTATTCTAGAAGCATTACACTTACAAAATACAAGCCTAGGAGAAAAGGTTATCAGTTGTACATCAGTTGCTTTTCTGGCTTTGTTTGCCTTCTCTGCTTCTCCTTCAGTGGGAGGTAATAATATTGTCAATCTCACTGGTTTGTCTGAGGGCTTCTTAATGTGTGGGAGGGTCTCAACACACCACCTGGCAGGTGGTTATTAGCTAATAATTGCTCAACAAATCCCTAAACCAAATGTATCTCTTACTATTACTATTGCTGTATGCATTGATTTAACCAATATACTACTTACACAGTTGATGTCATTGCTAATTACAGCGTAACCCACGTACAGAAGCTGGTGTAGCCCGTAGAGTTAAACCTAGCTCAATCCCCCATTTCATCCTTTATTATTCACTTTTTCAGAGCTTATTTTCTTTAACTGCAAAATGAGCTTGATAGTAACAAGGATGCTAAGGATTTAAGACGATCATAATAACAGGAATAACAAAAATTATAATCATGATAGCATCTTCCATGTCGTGTCTTGGGTTCTTATGATGTGCCAGGCACTGGGGAATGTTCCAGTTAGTTCTCAGAACGTTATGGAACTCGTATTGCTAGTCCCAATTTACAAAGGAGGGTTCTGAAAGTACAAAGTAAGTCACATAGCTAATGAGTGGGGAGATTCCCTGAGCCTGGCAAATGGTTAAACCCCTATAAGCTGTAATCTTTACATCAACACAACACCTTTATCCTGTTATCAACATGATCTTTTTCCTGTAAGTAGGTAACAGCCACCTGTGAAAGCAAACAGGGAAAATCTTTCTGTAGCAAATTGTATTAAACTAGCAACAGACAGAAGTCAAACTATTGTTATGACCTTTCATTAAAGCAGAAGTCTCCAGTCAGAGATGATTGCTATGTCATCACCTAGATGATCTTGTAAACGGCCTCCCTGGGTAGGATAGAGTCACTAAAACACTACACATTTCCTAGGTGTTTGTGCTCTGATGAGAATGACCATATAATGTATCGTCCAAACTCAGACATTTCTGAGAAAGGAATAGGGTAGGTAATTACACTGGGACAATGGACAGAAATCAGGACATCTGGTCACCCTAACTATGACGCATTATACTGACTCATTTGTAAAATTCTGGGGGCCCTTTGCATCTGGCCTTTTTGTCAGTCTTTGGCCCTGTGCCACGGAATCCTTCTCAATGTAGTGAGGAAAAGGAAATAACTATCTTTTTCTGCTTTAAAAAAAAAAAAAAAATCACCTTTGTTTGTTGGTATCACATCTCTTTCCTGCTTGATGTTCCCATTGGTTCTCTGTATTATCTTCTCATCCTCCCCCTACCTCCCAACAGAGCACCTCATCCTAGAGTGTTGTTATAACTGTATAAAATATATTGGCTTTTTTTTTTTTCTTTTAACTGGAAGTGTGAATCTCTGAGACTTTTATTTTGGGGCTCAATTTAAAACTATTGTGTAAGGATGCCTTCATGGCCCTGGCCTATGACTGACGCTACAGAAGGGTCTGTACCCCTAGACACATGAGGTTGGTGGCAGGCCCCATGACAGGAGAAAGACAAATTGCATGCTAATTTCAGTTGTGTGTTGCATCTACACATATTTGCTTCCAACTTGAAGAAAATCTGAGCTAAGACAATTCCGTTCTAAAAAAAAGAAGTATAAATCAAATGACTATTGATGGTCCCCTGAAAAAAATTACTCCGTTAATAAAAGGATCGACTATGAACTTTAAGATGTGAGCCCCCTCCATGCAAGAAGAATGGCATCGTATTGATGAATTTCATTTTTAAAAGAATTTCTTAGGCAGATGGACCAAGGGGCTCTCAATTTCGAATGTGAGTTGTGTAGGGAAGAAAAAGGTTTTCCTGAACCCTCCCAGGGTCCCTGGCTAGGTTTGAAAATTAAACTGATAGAGACAGATTGACAGGAGAAAAACACAGATTTATTTAATATACATTTTACGTGACATGGGAGCCTTCACAAGGAAATTAAGATCCAAAGAAAAATTAGACCTGAGTATTTCTATGCAAGGTTTGATCAAGAGTGGACAGTTGCGGAGGAATACGATAGGTTAAAGAGGATGAGGGGCAGTCTGGAGTCCTTTTGTCTTCAGAGATACAGATGTTCCTTTCCTCCGGGAATCTAGGGAAGACACCGCTCCCCGTGAGGGTTTTATGACCCATTTCAGGGGAGAAGCGTGGGGTAGAGTCAGAAAATTGTATTAAACTAGCAACAGACAGACGTTTCTGCTGTTTTCTCAGACTCCTGCAGCTTAAAATATTCAATGTGCCAAGGTGCCATATTTGGGGGTAGTTTGTTTCGAACCCCATCAGTTACATCAAATACAATTCTACCAAACTTGCCAACATGGGACCCAGGTTATTAGTATTCGAACATCCGTCCTCCCCATCTCAGTCATTAATTAACTAAATGATCAAAGGCCCCAAAATGAGAAATAGCTTTGCTCTGGGAACTTAGTAGTGATTCAATAAATGGGTGTGGGATGAGTGAATGGATGGATAAGGAAATGAGTGAATGAAGGAAGGAATAAGGTAGGCTACTGTATACTGTCTCCTTGCTTCCAGGACTTGCGAGAAGTCCAGTGTCCGAGGGGAATCCCACGGAACTCAGGATTCCTCCACAAAGCTCAGACAGCTAGGGACAGCTAGGGTAACAACAAGCCACCAGAGAGGTAAATTACATCCTGGGGCCTTTTCTGAAAGAGAGCTGTTTTGTTTCCACAGGCAGGAGTAGGAGGAACAGCCAAATTTAGCTTCAGAGGAAAGCCTCTTGGCCTTGAATGAGATGACTTTGTTACCGGGCAAAGCTAGCCCAGCAGGAAGGGCTCTTTGATATGTAAATGTACCCTGATAAGGATTTCCTCTGATTCCCCCACCCCCAAGCTGGAATTCTCTCTGAGGATGAGCCTCTCAGAGCCCTGCAGTGAGTTGTCTTTCTGGGTTCACATCCCTTCAATTGTCTTCTGCACAATCAGGCCCTAATTGCAATACCATCTACCGCTTCTGAAGAGAAATAGATACGTACCCATCTTTCAGGGAGTGAGGACAGGGGGAGAGGGAAGAACCTGGAGAAATAAGATCGAAACCCTCTGGTTTCCTTGGGATGGAGATTTGTCAAGATGTCTGAAGGAACTTCCTCCAGTATCTATGTGAGTGTGCCAACGCTAACCTCCCAAAGTTCCTTTACTTCTTCTGTGACAAGGTCACCTGACCCTGCCGTCACCCAAGGTGGAATACTTCTTGATTGCATGATGCTGTCATTCTTGGGTGTGCACACGCGTGCACCTGTGTGTGAGTGAAGAAGCAGGGAAACAAGTGTACAAATAAGCTGTTGCCAGGTGGTAATTAAGTGCTGATTAGGAAATAAAATGGGGCAAGTAATGCAGTAGAGTGGGGGGGGTTATTTTAGATGGGGTCAGGAGGGCCTCTCAGAGCAGGTCCTATTGAACCAGGGCTGAGGACGAAAAGGGGTCAGTCCAAGGGAGACAGGAGAAGACAGGCCCCTAAAGAAAAGGGGAGCAGTAAGTGCCAAGGCTTGTGGCAGGACAGGGGCTGGCACAGTCACCAGCTGCGAGGAGCTGTGCATTGGGATCCTAGTGAACAGACGAGAAAGGAGAGGAGGCTGGAAACAGCTCTTGAACAGCTTTGTAGGCCTCGGAGAGGGATTGAGACTTGACTTCAAGTGTCCAGTGATTTGGTCCAAGCCCTGACATGCTAACACTATGGCGTTTGTGGGACCCAAATCGCGGTGCACGTGGGCTTGGTAATCTGCAGTTCCTCAAAGCTCAAACTGTACTAAGGCAACGTGTGTACCAAACTTGCTGTTTTGTGAACAAGCACCTTTTCGTATCCCACTTTACCGAACGGTTATTCTGTCTGATCAACAACGAGAGATGGGCACTTGTGCTAGTCAAGATGCCCAGGGCGAAAAAATTGAAAAGCCAGACCCCGTCTGGTAAGAGTGGCCTTCGAGCCTCGTGCTCCCTGTTCAGCTGTTAAGATTGTTATTAAACTTTATGGACCATAAACCCCACGGAAACAAGGAAAGTGAACATCCATGCTATTACAACAGTGTCAAAACAGGAGCCATATTTCATGGCCTGAGAAGTACGCACACTTGGCGCCCTGCAATCCCAGAGTGCCTTCTGTCTGATTTTACCCCCAGCCTCTCTTTTGCCTCTCAGTGAAACCCACCATTTGGTGCTGTGGCTTTCTGGAAATGATATTTCTCGTAGGTGAAAGTCCCCTTTCAGATATCTAGCCATAAGCTCTATTTCTTGAAAGGATGTGATCTTGACATTTGTCAGCCTCTGTGCCCACGCCTCCAATATACTTCATACTTCTATGGTTCATTCTCCAAACAAAAAACATATCCAGTCTATTTTAAATGAGGCATGTGGGTTGTTCCATGCTTCAGCTTAGTTCACATCTGAAGAGCCAGGCAAACAAAAGCATGAGAAGTTGCCAGACACATGTAAGGCCATTGACTGCCTAGGAAATGATAAGAGCTGTTGGACAAATGGTACATTGCATGCGTATTTCCAAGGCCCTCCTTTGGCAAAATAAGATATCAAGCTAATGTTAATGTTATTTCTTTCTGAGGTTTCATTTTCCCTCCCAGGTACATGCAAGAATGAAATTCCACCTATATTTTGTATTCGGGTCAAAGTTTTCAGAATATAGTTACATTTGATTTAATTGCCCAAGAAATCCAGGTATAATGAACTTATGTTATCTTTTGTTGTTTATTGGCTGATTTGTTGGTTTTTAAATAGGTGTGGTATACCTAGATTTTCTCTCAAACATTCGTCTCTTCTCCTTCCAAGACAACATTCCTTCATCCCTGTGAGGCCAGGCATGCATAGGCAACTTGCTTTGGCCAAGAAAAAGTGAACGGAAGTGTCACATCAATGGAGAGATTTAAGAGCCAGAGGGTGGTGATTCAATGCTTTCCCCTAAAAATATGATCATGGACTCAAATGCTGATGAGATGGATCCTCCATCATCCAGGGTCCCTGAGCGACTGAAATGAGCAGAATTCCCTGCCAACCTCTTCTGGGCTTGTAGTGTGAGCAAGAATTAAGCTTCTGCTATGTTGAGTCTCAGAGACGTGGGGGCCATTCCTTATTGCAGCAGAACCTCATGCATCCTTACTGGGACAGGGCACCATGTTTCATATTAGTACAGTGTATCAAGGTCTTTCATTTTTAGAGCAACATTGATGGTTTTCCTTCAGAAATGCTTTCCCTATCACAACTACCTTAATTGCCTACGGGAACCTATTCTCATGTCACTGCAATGGCTGACCTTTACAATAAATCACGTATTTGTAAAACGTATCCTCATGCTATTCTATTAGGTATGAAGAAGTAATCTTTTCCTTGATGCCCTCAATCCATTTACCCCTGCCTTTTGTGTAGACACAAAGTTGCCAGAAATGACAATGGTTGAAAGATAGAGAAGTAGGAGGAGATACAAATAGAGAAATGGCCAACTCATTTGGCAATTTAACAAGATATGAGTGTTAAGAACTTTTCTCCCCAACTGAGTGTTGTAAGAAGCACTATAGCATCAATTGTTCTCAAGGTCAGTGTGTGCAAGAATCACGTGGATGGTGCTCATTATAAATGCAGATCATCAGCCCCCACCTCCTGGGATTCTGATTCAGTAAACAAAGGTAGAGAGTTGGAAATCCAAGTTATGAACAAGCACCCCAGATTGGTCTGTGGACCTTATACTGGAAAACACCAGACTTAGTAGTGAAGTGTACTGGCTTCTAGAGCCCAAACAGTCTGGATTCTGAATCCAATGATGGTCTTTTTTAATTGTGTTACTATGGGCAACTTTTCCAATGTCTCTGAGCCTCAGTTTCCTCATCTGTAAAGTAGAGATGATTGCATTATGGATTGCTGGCACAGAGTCAGCACAAATAATGTTAGCTCTTATTTATCGAAACTGAACAGAGCTCCTAGGTATTTTAAGTGTTTTCTAGTATTAACAACAGTGATACTAGTGATATTAATTGAAGACTCACTGTGGGCCAGACCCTGTGCTATGAAGTTTACGTGAATTGTTTTATTGAATCCTTGCAACAACACTATGAGGCATTACTGTTATTATCTGTATTTTGCAGATGACAAATCTGAGGCTCAGAGAACATGTCTGGGGTCACAGAGTTAATAGGTAGTAGATTGAGGGGTTTTCTTCAATTGTGTTGCTGGTGATGGGGAAATGCCGGTCTCTCCCCTCTTCCTTGGTGCCTTGTGGGAGACATGAGCAGCAGGATTATATCCCTGGCACTGTAAGTTAGCATGGCAGTCCAGCGGAAAACACCTTGTGGGATTTCATTTCTTATTTTATTTATGCCCCCTTTAATTTTCATTTCAGTCCCTTCAGCTCTCATAAAACTTTATGGTCTTTCCTTGTGATTAGGCAATGGTAAAATTGATTCCCTAAAACCAACTTTTAGTCAAGTTATGTAATTTGCCCATGAGGGAGGCTGAGACAGTAAGAGGCAGAAGGCTCTCTCCTAAGAGGTCAGACATGTTATTATTGGTTAGATGCCTTATCTTTAAAGCACCATCAGCTTGGATAACACTATCCATTAGCAAGAGATCAGAGCAATGAGAAACCTCAAAAGGTCGAATGGTCCATTCTGAGGGCTCCACAAAGAACTGCCATCCCAGAAGGACAATTAGCCTTCTAGGTCTGGGGCTGTCTTGAGAGCACAACAGGTCGGAATTCTTTTTTTTTTCCTTCAGCCCTTTGGGTTGTAGCCCTAACTTTCTCGCCCCACATCCAACACCTCATGTTGCATCCTGCCAAAATAGATTTTGATTTTGATCGTGTAACTGCCGTAGCCAACACAGTGTAAAGGTGTCTAAGACCCTGAACTTGGAAGGAGAGAGCTTTCGACTACTCTCCTGACAGATGGGCTTATTGCTTCACTCAGGCAAAGGCATACATGAGCAAAGGCCTGAGTACATCACCAAGGCATTTTCTTCACTTCCTGACACAGCTAGACTACGTTTCCCAGCCTCTCTGGTATTAGGTGTGGTCAAGTGACTGAATCCTGGCCAATCGCATATTGGTAGAGATGATATTGGCCCTTCTGAGGTCTGACATGTTAACACTTGCTACACACAGTGCTACGTGAGATGTACATAGGACATCAATCACCTCACCTTGCCGTTTTGGAAGCCACATGTTAAAGATGGTAGGGCCACAAGATAAAAAGAGCCAGGGACCCTTTGCACAGAGCAAAGCCACCCCCCCCCACCCCACCCCCGATCAGGAATACTAATTTTGTACTTTGGGTGAGAAATAAATCTCTTATCACATCACGGCAACAAGCGTGATTGTAACTTAACACACATGCTCATAACTGCTATTTTTGACAAGGAATTATAGCCAAAAGTTCACTGGTATTGTTGGTCAATCTGAGAATCATGAAAGACTGAAGCTTGCCAGCTGTATTTGAAAATGGAGTATGCCTCCATCATTCTGCTGTGGGTACGTTATCTCCCCACAGGAGTCCTCCCTGGTCGTCCTGTCCACACTAACCACCCACATTTTCTCTTGCATTTTATTTCTCTGCCTAGCACTTATCACTCTCTTATCCATCCATTCACTTATTGTTTTGGTTTTATTATTATTATTATTATTATTGTTGTTTTTGTTGTGCCAGGGACTCTAAGATGCAAGGGAGCAGACCTTCATCTGTCTCGTCCACTCTTATGTCTTCAGACTTAGAATAGAAAAAAAACTAAAGTAAACGAGATAGAAATGTATGTTGTTCTCACATAAAATATGTCCAGAGGCTATCCAGACCTCTGTGACGGCTTCATGTTTATCAGGGACACTTTCATTACTGCTCCATCCTTCTCGCTCCACTGTGGTTCAAGAAGGCTGCCTGAGCACCAGCCATCCCAAGCAACGGGAAAGAGGAAGGGAAAAAGCAGAGGGGTGTGTCCTGTCCCTTTGAAGGAGACTTTCCTGAGGGCCCACACAGTGCTTCCTTCTGCAACTTAGTCACAACCATGGAAGCTGGGAAATGGTATCTGGGTTTAGCAGCTGGAGTGTAGGGGGAAGATGGCACATCGCTGACTTATCAAAAAGGTTGGCACTTTGCAAGGCAGAGGAAGAGGGTACAGCAGAATTGACAGGTGCTGGTGAGCAATTTGTTGGTTGACAATTTCTGCTAACCAGACCAATTAGTGAAGTGAGATCTGGATGCAGCTGGATGCCCAAGGCCAAATGGGGAGCAGCAAAAGCTTGAGACATTGGCATTTAAGGTTCCGGAAGTGGAGAAGGTCTGAGTGGTGACAAATTCTGGTTTGCTGGCCTGGGAGGGGGGTGGCTGGAAAATAAGGATGAAGATCTCTCGAACTGAGAAGCTCAGGGAACGACAGGCTAGGCTATTGGGTGGGTCCCCCAGATAGTGCAAGGTTGTGTAGCAGAGAGCAGGTTGACACTTTATAAAACTTTTTCACATAAACAAATTCACAAATAAATAAAAGAACGTACCAGGTGTTCTGCTATGTATTACAACAGACAAGTTCAATGGAGATGGAGTGGCAGCTGGACTCGTATTGCAGTTTAAAAATTGCTCTCCCATTTTCTTCATGCCCCTCCCCATTCTCTTCATCACCTTACACCCGAAACCAAGTTAGGGTTCACTTGGCGCGTACATTTTGAGAGGGTACCCTTTACAGAACCATTCCAGTCATCGAGCATGGGATTTGGTCACCTGGACTTTATCTTGGCTGGTTGAACTGATAAGAAGTAAATGTGCTTCTGCCATTCAGAAGACCCCTTCTGTGAGAGTCTGGGAAATATTTCCATCTAAATAGCGTAACTGTTACTCTACAAGGCAATCAGAAATGTAAATCGACTTATTATGGCTGACAGCCAGTGATGACTTTTGTCTCTCTAATGATACTAGTCAATAAGTCCTACTCAGAATGTCCTGAGAAAATGCTACCCTGCAGACATATGTACAAATGTCATCAGGGTACAGGGCGTTTCAGATCTTAAAAAATAAATAATTACACTGTGACGCCGCTGGTTCCTATTAGCCAAAATAACAGACGATGTATCATTCATGGGCTCAGAAGACAAACCGTTTGGGGAAGGTGCTTGTCTGTGTCTCTCCCTGACCAAAACCATTTCTTAAACAATTTCTTCACAAGCTCACGTCCCATTGCCTGCGTCGATCCAACATTTGCTTATTGGAATAATTTTGAAAAGACACTTGGTATGGTTCACAATTGTATATAAGTCTCTTCCACTTCCGATTTTTAATCTCTTGTCACCCCAGCTTTATAACAAGATGAACACACTCCAGGAAGAAAAATGGAAGAAGTCTGAATTTTAATTTGCTATTTCTTCACACACGCACAACCCCCTCAGCTCAATCAATGCCCAGAAATGAAGGCCAATAGATAATGATAGCAGGGCCTCATATTTCCCACCTATTGTTTCAGACTCTAATTAGGAAAAGGGAATCCGGGAGCATTGTCTTCTCCCAGTGTGCAGACACGATGTTATCGCTGTGTTTACAGGGGTGGTCAGATTCCCAGCACAGTGTACTCCGGCGCGGATAACCGTCCCATCTTGATAAAACAATGCCCCTAGCAGACTCCTAACCATGTAGCATGAGGAAGACCTTATGCTGACAGCAGGGAGGAAGCGACATGTTAACAAACAAGTTTGCAGGCCAGGAAGTTTTAATCAGTTCTTTCTACTACAGGAGGTATGATGGATGGAGGCCGCATTTCAGAGGGGTTTCCTTTAGATAAAGGAAGCCATGCTCTCAAGAACCTCGTTCGACAGCAGAAAGCTATGATTAATCCCCCAAAAGTCAAACATGGGAAGACTGGCAAGATGAGATTATTTGTCAAGTATAATTAGCCACAACTATCACTGAAATGAATTTGAGGAAGGGGTGTAGGATTCTACTCTTAAGGGGGAAAACATAAAAAATTTTATAAAGGAGAATTATGGGTAGGGTCATCTTATAATTTACTATTTAATCAATCTTGGATATTTTTTAAAGTGAAAGGAGACTCTAAAAATAACTAGTCCAGGACAACAGGCATACATTAGGATTGTCCCAGACCCATCGGGATGAATGATCACTCTGTGTATTAATAAGGAGACAAGCCCAGTCATAATATTCAAGTTTGAAAAGAACCCACATGGTCATGTCTGGGATGGACTCTAAGCTAAATTTCTGATAGATCCTGGGAAAGTTTGTCCAACTGCAGCAACTCAGAGTCAGAAAATTGTTTCCCCTTTTCCACTGTTACAGAGTTACCAGTGTCAGACACTTTCTATTGAAAATGGAAGAAAACTTCACACAAACAGACTTAAGTAACTGGGAAATAGCAGTGTGACAAAGAGATCAGGTCAAGATTGATCCAAGGGCTAAATGGCCAGGACCTAATTCCCCTCTTTTCATCCCTTGGTTTCATTTCCTCAGCATTGGCAATGTTTTTTGTTGTTGTTGTTGCTGTTGGTTTTTTTGGTTTGTTTGTTTTTAAATTGAGAAAGCCCGTGCTATGGAATGATAATGATAGCCCTAAAATTTAGCTAGGAATGCATACATATCAAGAAATACTGATAAGTGGGATCTTTCACATACTGCCTATTTTTTCTTTTCTAAGGCACCGCATGCCTGTGAAACCTCTCTGTTCTGGCTCCCTCTCATGTAGAGTCCCACGATGGTCATTTTCTGGCAGAGCTGGAATCACGGGGCTTGGTCATTCTGTTTCAGGGCCCATATCTTTGTCTCTGTTACGAATGTGTTCAGAAGTCTCTATAAGGGCAGGCGGACTATTCTGAAGGCTTCTTCTTTCCTTCCGAGATGGGCTACGATATGCTTGCTACTATGTTGGTATTTCTGGCAGTATTAATAGTATGAGCTTTATTACTACGGATAATAGCAGGTACTGTTGCTTGAGGTCTGTGGGATCAGCTTCCTCCAGAACTCACTACATCTGGTATCTTATCCTATCTGCAAGCCCCAGAGGATTTTCCTTTCACTCTTCCCATTTTAGAGATTAAGAAATTAATGCTCAGAAGAGTCCAGTTACTTGTCTAAGCTCTATGTCACAGAAACGAAATTGGCTTCCCTCTTCAATTTCCCTGGTCCTGCATTATCAGTGCTTCCAAATACGAGCCTTTCATGTGGTTGCCTTTCCATAGCTGCCCGCTCCAGGAATGCAGAGGGGTAGTTAATGTTGTTATACGTGGTGAAAAGGTGTAGCTTTCTGATTGGACCCAGAGCGGAAGAAAAGATCGTTAGTAGAAAGTGGAAACAGTCACGATGACACTTCCGATGCAAGTTCGTCAAGTTCCGTCATAGCAGCAGCAGCCACGGGGCTGTTCTTGTTTGTCATTTCCAGCTCAAGTTAATAAGTCACCTGAGGTCCTACACAACTTGGTGATAGAGAAGGTAATGGTAGAGAAGCATTAACAGTGGTGCAAATAACAGCAAGAATGAGAGCCACAAGGACCAATAGGTATTGAGTAATTACTACATGGCTAGTCTCTGTGCTATTCCCTTAGGTGCATTAGTTTATTTAATCCTCTCAGCAGTTCTTGGTGGCAGAGGTACTCTTATTACCCTCCTTTTACAGGTGAGTAAACAGAAGCTCAGAAAAGTTAGGCAACTCACCCAGGATCAAGCAGAGAACAAGGGGTAGATTCTAGAATTTGCATCCAGACAATTGACTCCAGAATCTTTGTCTCTATGTATTTTGTTCCACTGGGTTTCTATCATAAGAGCATCACTGGGAGATCCTCTTTAAAAGCCATAATTATTTTCTAACAGCCATCATTACTCTTAAGCAGCTTTATTTTCTTACATGGAGATCCTGTAGATACAGTTTGTGCCACTCTGTTTGCAGTGCAGCCTATACAGTTGATTCTGGTTATATCAATGCCCATTCCTGAGGTTTTTTTGTTTTGTTTTGTTTTGTTTTGTTTTTGTTTTTTAAGTAATGTAGAAATAGAGACCCACAAACGCATAGGCTTACTTACTGTTTCCATCCTCTTTGGAAAGGAAAAACTGAGAGGTATCGTATCAGTCAGGACAGACTAGGTATGTTGCAGTAACAAGCAGCCCCACAACCTCTATGGCTTATAAAACAAAGAGTGGGTCCGTGTGCACAGCACAGACCCATTAGGAGCTGGCTCCATGCTTCATCTTCTCCAATCCCAGACCCAGATGATGACACAATCTCTCTCTAGGACTCATTTCACAGGGGAAAGAGACAAGATGATCTCATAAAGCTTCTTCCTGGAAGTGATACCTGTCATTTCAGCCCTATTTCATTGGCCCAAGGAAGTGACCTCATGACTCCTAGGCAGGGATGTAAAAACCTCTCCTTGGAGTGGACAGTAAATAATTGTTCACGATAATATTGTCTCCCAGGGGTGCTAGTATGACATTTCTTTCTTGTGCCTCTTTCCTGTCTTGCTGCTCCATGTCCTAAGGTCATAGGTACCAACAGACCCGTGCTTCTCACTTTTCCCAAATGCCTGGATGATCTGCTATCTGCACCCCCACCCCAGCCCTCAGAGTTAGTGTTCCATGTCCCCTGCCCTTGTTAAATGGCAACCCAGATTGGAAATGCTCCTAATTTTACTCAGCGTGCAAAGAACACCTAGGTCAGGGGCTTGACCTGTCTTGACTCACATCTTCGAAACCCTCCTTTGTCTTTCATAGAAAGTGAAGAGACATGGAGGTAGAGAAAGTGTGACCTACTTTTTATTATCAGCACCATTTCATCTGCAAAACACGACTTTTCTTATTACGCTGAGCATGAAAATAAAATGTTTTCCAAAAGACCTGGCTTTGGCTGTCGTGAAGAAGTCCAGGGACTTGTTCAAAACTCTGATGAACTCTATGAGCAAATGATTCCCATTTTTTAAAACCATAATTGACTTCCAAACTGCTCTCACTGTCCACAAATAACACGTGGTACTTTTCAACAAATATCAGCAGCAAGGTAGGACAAAACCAGCTCCCAAACTAGCTGTTTGCTTGATATTAAGCTTTGCCAGTCCAATATAGGTCACATTTCCAACCAGATTTTCTGCTTATCTCTACATTACACCTTGTAGCAAGGAGGAGGAAAAAAAGAGCGTCTTGACATCTTTTTGAAGAATGGCGCTCTTTAAAAAAACATAAGGGAACTTTTTTTTCAAACACTATAATGAGGGTATTCAAGTCTGCAGGCAAAACAGAGCTGTTTGAAAAGACATTAGCCTCGAAACCGCACTGTGCCAGAATAGATACAGCTACGTCAAAATGCCGCATTTGTTTTGCCATGACTTTTCAGTGACTAAAATCGTTTGCTAATGAAAGTTTTAGCTGACATAATTTCAGCACCTGCCGATGGAGACAAGATGAGTTCGCTGGCCATGAGAAATACAATAAAATTGGGAGAGTCAATATACTTCTGAAGCATTTAAACTCCAAAATAATAGTAATGGTAGCTCTTAATATCTTATCATTGAAAAAGAAGTTACCATTTTCAAAGAGCTTTCACAGTCATTACCTTAATCAAGTCTCATAATAACTTGCCATTTCGACTGAACAACTTACTCAGACCCTCACCTTACTGATGAAACTGGAGCTCAGAGAGGTTACATGGATTCTAGATGTCCACAGGTCGTGACAGTGGAGAGAGGCATGGACTTCCTGCCAGCTCTTTCTAAACACTGACTATTCCAGTAAGCAGAGTGATGGCTGCAATTTCAGTGGGGTGCCAGGAAGATGTAGGGGACAATTGCAAGTTGGAAGTCTCGATCCCCAAGACCATCCTCACTTGGGGACACCAACTGCAAGTTTGGGTGTGGTTCCCCAAACTACCTTCAGGTTTCATCATTTACTGTAAGGACTCACGGAATGCACTGAAAGCGATTATACTCACAGTTATGGTTTAGTAGAGGGAAAGGATACATGTTCCAATTAGCCACAGGAAGAGACACACAGGGCAGAGTCAAATTCAAAGCTGCCATTGTCCTCTCCCATGAAGTTCAGGAGCCATTGCTCTCCTGTTATTGGCATGTGGCAACAAGCATGGGGCTTGACACCCAGGGACACCGGCCAGAGTTTAAGTGCTCAGAGTTTTTATTGGGGTTTCATTTTGTAGTGATGATTGATTGATTAATTGATTGCTCATGTAATTGATCTCAGCCTCCGAGTCAACTGATAACCATGTGCTGTAATATTCCCGTCCCGCCATATTGTTGGTCTTTCTGGAATGCCCCCATCCTAAGACTAGATAGGTATGGGTGGTCCCCTTGCTAAATCACATTGTCAAGATTATCCAGTGTGACCCAAGACCTACGGACTAAAACAGTCACTGCTATCAGCCATGTGGCCTGCATGCCGTTAGTGATTTTTATTTGGAAAGGCGCTTACAGGCAATGCTTCCAACCATCCCATTTACAGAAGTGGAAGCTGAGGCTCACAGGTTTGACCTGAGCAAGAAAGCTGATGAGAAACAACTGGAACTGGTGCTTGGGTGTCCCCAGGCTGGGCCACCATCACTAAGCACATGGCCTATTTTCAATAAGGGCTGATTCATCACACAAAAAACAGGAACTTACAACTCAGGTTTTATTGGGCTAAAAATATCCAAATCTGTAGAAAAAAAATATTCCACATCCAAGAGTCATAATTCTCTTTGTTTGCCTCCCTGTCCTTCTACCTTGCCCACGCTGGCTGTACCCCACCAACATAACATCTTTATTCTCATCGTCTGGTCCAGACTATTCCAAGAATAGAGTGGTGGTTTTCTTCTACATGAGTCCTTGATCCATCCATCCATCCTGATATTTTTTTTTTTTTTTTTGAAACTACCTTTCCTAATACCTCGTTTATATATCAACGGTTTCAGGAAACATCTTTGAAAATTCTACTAATAGATATAGATATAGATATATACTTTCACCTCACAATGTGTCAGCAGCTTTTATCTAGAAATCTCTTGAGAGAGAGGCAATGTTTCACTCTTCTATGAATCAAGCAGTATATTGCTTTTTCCTATGGGAGTAAATCAGTCATGTGAACTTGATTCCTGCAGAATAATTCGTTTTTATCTGCCTCAGAAATGTCAGAGGGAGGAGTCAGGGGGTTCATAAATGGTGGCCTGGGTTGATTGGGAGGAGAAAATAATCCATAGACAAGACTCTGGTTAGAGAAGGGGCAGGCTGGGCGGGCGGAGGAAAATACCTGCGAGGTCTCTGAAGTGAGCTTGATGACCCTGTGCATTGAGAAAGGGTTTTGACTTGGAGCTAAGAATTCGCAGGCGTCTTGGAAGCTTTGTAATGTGGTTGGACAAATTGTATAACACTTGAAGAGGAGCAGCGCTTCTTTCTTTTCAAGTTTGTTCTTGGAGGGGTTTGTTTTTGAAAGTTTACAACATGGAGCTTGCTGTCTTCATTTCTATCAAGAAATATTCATTGATCAATCAGGGTAATGGCATATGGGGGGGAATTCCAAGCTTTGGGGGTCAAAATATCTCACTTAAAACTTGTCTCTGCCACATACCAACTGGTTGTTTTTGAGTGAAGTATTAAAACTGTCTGTAACCCAGATTCCTTACCTGTGAAATCTTTGCTTGATTGTTTGGAGGATGACAGAGCAGATATTGATAAAATATATGCCACAATCCTTTTTAGTGCTTATTTAAATGTTAATTCCTCCCCTTATTATTCATTCAGAGTTTATTAGCTGGTTTCTTTGTGTATGTATAACCGTTTGTGCCTTTCATAAGCTTACAATCTGATCTTTCTGTAGGGTTTGCTATATGATGTCATCCGCTTAAGTGTTCTTATAATACTTTTAGACCACTTTGTTACAATGTGTTTTAATTGTGGTGTATACATATGTATCAATGTGAATATGTCTCTCACTAGACTCTCACACAATAGGCTCTCAATGTTTACTTTTAAAAGTAGTGAATACATTGTTCATCTCTAGCTTATAAAAACATGCTCATTGGCTAAGCCTTGAGTAAGCCACATGACCGAGGCTGATCATTGCCGCCACTGGGTGGCAGCATACTGGGATTGAGAAAACAACCCCTCAACTGATCAGAAATAAACATGAAGTTCTAAAATGGCATCAAAGTGAGATCCATGCTTGTCAGTTATTGTTTGAAAGGAAAGCTCTCAGGCAAATAAAGTCTGGGACCATAACTGCCTTCCTCGATGTTAAGAAGTGTTCTGACACTTGTCAAGTAACCTGCTTTAAGTTCCCAGCATCCTAACCAGGAACTCATTTGTGTGTGTTGTTTTCTGCCTATTTCCACTGGGGAGCCATAACTAGAAAACAGCAGGGATAATATACAGGGAGGAGATGCACATTTTTAATATATTCATGCTTCAGCAAACTGTAAAGAACTCTGTTTCTCTATGAGAACCAGGCTTTCACATATGTCCTCTGCCAGAGACTGTGGAAGGGGTGTCTTGCCTTTAAGCGCTTTGGTGCTATTTCACTTCTCTCTGAGGGTGAAGACACTGCCCCCTCTTGCAGGGCGACACTTTGGCCAACAATAAAGCTACCCTTGCAGGAAGGCAGCCAGGCTCAAGCCCTGGCCCTGGCCATCAGAGTTTGGCCACTTCCTGATTCATTCATTTTTTTGTCATTTGATCACACTCTTGCCTACCTCAAGAATGAAGGGGAGATAAGGGACTATTTCTGACCATATATTTGGCTGGACAGAAAGAACCTGAGCCAAGAGGAGAGGGAGAAGGGAAGCTGTGAGGGGCAGCTGACTATAGATTATGGATTCTGTGATTGATTAAAGTGTGTGTGTGGCGGGGAAGCACAGGTAAGAAGAGACTATTGTTCTTAATAGACACTTAGAGCCATCCCAGAATCCTAAGACTATAGAGCATGGCCCATGCAATTTAAATGTAGTCGTCCATCATTTCTTTCATTTACTGCAGTTGTTAAGTTTGTGTCTATGGTTTCGAGGCCAGTTGAGATAGAAGGTGAGAGCACCATGAAGTTAGAGGCATTTAGACACCTGTTGTCACTTGTTTTGCAGAAAGCACATACATTCTCCTTTGCGGATGTTCTCTGACTGCTAGAGTAGTTGGCTGGTCCATTCCTTCAACAGAGCTGATACTCAGGCAGCCTGCTCTAGTATGGCCATGGCCAGTTGTTGACATGTTAAACCCTGCAGTGCTGGCTGCTAATAGCTGCAACCAGCCTCCCTTGATCCAGCAACTACAGGGTTACATCCAGCATGGCAGGAGCCTAGGCTCTAGGGTGAGGATGTTTACAGATGTGTCTCTTCTGATTGGCCAGTTCTCCTGCTAGTCAGACTGTTTAATATTTTGAATAGCTTGGCTGCATTCACAGATGCTTGGGGAGTCTAGCGTGCTGTGCTGGGCTGGAGGCTGTTGCCTAATCCATATACCTGCCTGCAGAGAGGATACATCCAGCCCTTATGAGCGAGGGCTAAAGGAGTAATGGCCACGGGGAGTTCAGGGAAGAATGGGGGAATCCGGAAGTTCTAGGTGCTAAGGGAAGCACCTAGTAGAGCAGTTTAGTAGTTGGAAAAGCTTAGCACTAAACCACTGACTTGGGAACCCTGGAGAAGTTGAGGGATCCAAAAGAAGAGGCCCCAGGTGTCAGTTGCGGAGTCTCCCCTGCTCAGCCGGATCTGGGCTCCGGACACTAGCCAGCATGCTGGGTCTTGCATGTACCTCCTCACTCGCCACTGCTGCCTTCCAGCAAGCTGTTGGGAAGTTGTTTGTGTTTTCCGAAAACTTGATGGAAGCAGCACAGCCTATGTTTCTGGAAAAAATCTGGGTCTGGGCAGCAAGAAAGTCCAGTGCCAATTTTGACCTTGCTCCCAGCTACCTAGGGGAGGTCGCTGGAATACCTCCCAGAGTCTGACTTTTCTCGTGTATAAAATTAGCCTTGTTGTGAGGAGGCAGAAAGGAATTTATTTCCTGGGAGCAGGATTGTCAGTGCCTGGCCGGTTGGTACTTTGACATAGAAACCACTTGAGTATCAGCTTAGTGGAAAGAGCAGGACAGCAGCTTCCAGCAGACGCGGCTCTCAGTCCACTTTCTATCTGGGTGATCTTGGACAAGTCATTTATTTTCTCTCAGCTTTGATTTCTTCATATGGAAAACAGAAATAATAATAAGACATACTTAGCAGGGTGTTTCAAGAACTATCTGGGGTAATACATGCCAAGGCTCAGCAACGTGTTTGGTGCATAATAGACCACCGATAAATGTTATTATTTCTATAATCATATGTGTCTGTTTACATGTTTGTCTATAAATTCATCAGAGGCCGATATCTGTCTTTACCTTCCACCGTCTCAGCATATAGCCCAGAGCCTGACTCACGGTGGGCACTGAGTCAATTATTAATAAATGGATATTGGTTATTTGATCTGGAAAATTATGTAAACAGTAGCATTGTGACTCCATGTGTGTTGGCGTACTATTTGTGGTTGGGGGTTCTCCTTTAAATGCAAATTGGAGAGAAGGAAGGTAATTAAGGCATAATTATAAGACTTAATCAGGCACTTATTGTTGACCTTCGTTGGTCCTGGGAAGGTATCTTTTGTGTCTGATTTTAGTTTCATTTCAGTGCCTCAATATGGAGGAACTTGTGTCCCCTTGAATAAGTGTCTTTCTTCAGAAGAGAGATTAAGTAGGGATATCTCTCACTGTGTTTATTTTTGTTTCTAACTCTGAAGTGCAGTGAATTATTCTTTTGCCCAGATACTTACGTATTCTTAGCCATCCCTTTTGCTTAAGTTTGCAGAGATTTGTGCTTCGAACTGAATAAACAGTCTCAGCAGTGTGTGTGTGTGTGTGTGTTTGTGATATGAAGTCTTGCTAGAATGCATAAACAAAAAATCATAGTCACGGATCCTGGATCCTGTGGTCACCTAGACTTCAAAAGCCCTTTTTCTGTATCTATTTACATAATATATTTTCCATGTTTGGGTTTCATTAAACCCATGAGCTTAATAATAAAGTGTTTGGACATATGCTTTCTCTACCACTTTTCTTGTTCCGAATACTTTTTTTTTCCCCCTTTTTGAAGTGAATACTGATTTTTTGGTACAGATATTTGATGCTTTGGGGGCATATTAAAATAATGGTAAATATTTTTCCTAAATAGATGAAATGTAAGACATTCAGAGAAGAGTTTTTTTTGACTTATTGGGGAAAAAATGATAGGAAAGACAAAATGGGAAGACATTTGGTTTTCTTTCATCAACAATTTTATGGACCTGCATTGCTGTGTTTCTATAATGTTGCATATAAAACACAGTTTAAGCCATCACGTAGCCTCAGTCTTAGAAGATAAAAAGATATGAACTTGAACCCAAACTTCCCTGTCAAGAGAATTACAATGTGTTTTAGCCCTAGGCTTCATTCGAGTTAAATTTACAATATTTTCCCCTCACGGTAACAAGAACCCAGAGTACTCCTTGCAGTTGAAATGTTTGTTAAACTTTATATATATGCATGCATATAAATGTACTTCTCTGTATATACAATGTACATACTCACATTAGATTTTTAGGGAATTTCCTTTTTGCGTGCAAATCATTGCACAGAATATCCGAAGAGACATCATGTCAAAAAAATCAAAATGTATTTAACGCTCTATCAAAAATCTACTTAAGAATAAGATCATGGTTTGGGGTTGATTTTCAGACCATAAATTGAAGTGTAAATATTCAAATTATTTTCATAAACTATTCAGTTCTGTTGGTTTTTATGTTATCATACAGTGAATTTTTTTGTATTTAAGTTTTCTAGCAGTTCTTTTTTTTAAGAGCCTCAAGTGTCCCGTAAAAAGCAAATACTTGAATTTTCAGTTTCTAGGTACTGCATATTTTTTCCTTCTGCTTGCCTTATTTTTATAACAGTGATTTATAAAGACGTTACCAAAGAAAAGGAAAGAAGGATTTTGAAGAGGAACTACAATATAACACCGCTTTAAAAATCTATTTCCAAAGCTAAGGAAAGGAAAAAAAAAAAACAAGAAAAAAAACTGGCACCATATCAGAGTGTGATCTGGGATCTGAGTGAGATGGCCATACTTTGAGTCATTATCTTCCAAAAATATTTCTTGAGCCCAGTGGAAAAGGAGGGCAGCATAACAGTGCCAGACTCCATTTCCTCATTTGGGGGAGGGGAAGGGTAGAGGGAAAGATTGAAAGGCCATCCTGGACTGCTTGCCCATGCAGCCCACCAGTGGAAAAGTCATAATTAAGAAGAGAGCTTTGAAAAGAAAATGGAAGAATGAGGTTCCCAGGGGTCCGCCAAGGTTGACCGGAATCTGACCTCAGGCAATGAGGTGAGGCCCAGGAAGATAGCAAGTCAGGAAATGCTATTGTGCCAGAACTGTTGTTGTCCCTCAATATCTAGTTCATTTGTGCTTTTTAATAACAGAATTTTCCAAGGGTTACATGAGGATTCAGAATAAGAATTCCATGTCCTAACTTCCCTTTCAGCTCTCTGTGACCATGTGACCAAGTTCTAGCCAATGGGATGACAGAGAAGTCCCATGTGGCCCTTTAGGACATGTCATTAGGGAAGGAAGCCCACCTTCAAGCCTCTCTTTCCCTTCCTGCTGTCTGGCATGCAGCTATGGCGGGCGGCTGGCCGGGGAACTGCATTGCAAATGGAGCCTGAGACCCTAAAATCTTTATCATGTCATAGCCTATGGATGATTATTACGGGATTTTTTTTTTTAATGCAAACTTTTCTTGAGTTGAAGGCATGATATTTGGATTTTCTGTTAACTGCCATCAAACCTATTGGTAGATTTATCAAGGACAAATAGCAGAATGAAAAAGTGAGTAAAATGAAGGAGAAGGGCTGTTTGAAAAGCCCTAGGAAGGTTCCATGGTGCCTTTGAAACTTCCACTCCACACATATTTGTAGTGTACTCACTGTTCATAGGTCAATCACTCTTCTTGACACTAAAATGACAAAGGACGGCAGTTAAGTGTAGTGATGACTTTGCTATGAATTATTTCGGGGCTCATACCCAGGCTCCATCACTAACGCAATACCCTTGTGAACCTGGGCATGTCACTAGCAGCCTCAGTTTCCTCATCCATAAAATGGGGATAATGAGATCTGCTTTCTATGATTGATTTGGGCATCGCATGAGGAAATGCACGTGAAATGTTTTGCATAGTGACTGGCATATAGTAGATAAGAATTTAATAGGTTTCAATTAAAAGAAAAGTTTCTGTCATTGCCCTCAAGGAACTTACCATCTCAGCAGGAAGACAGAGCTATGAGAACATGCTAGATAGATTGTCCTCACACTCAGAAATAATGGGGAACTGGCAAGGGCCTACAGATATAGTAGTGAGTGACATGGGACCCAGATCGTTGTACTCTGGGAACAGAGAAACTCCTGTCTTGGACTGGAGGGGGCAGGAGTCGTTACGGAAGTTCCCTTTTATTCTGAGACTGAAAGAACGGCTGGGTACCTACCATAACGAAGAAATAAAAAGGATGGAGGAATGATGGAGGGAAATGAATCGTACCTAGCACATGTAAGTTGAACCAGAAATGAATATCCAGCTATACATGGTCAGACCATTTTGCTGGGCTGGGCCAGTCAGGTCAGTGAGTATGCTGGGCATCTGCTGTGGGGACAGAGGTGAGAATACAAAGGTTATTAGGATGTGAATTTTGACCTTGAAAAATCTAATGGAGGAGGCAGATATAAAAGCAATTAAGTGTAATACAGCATGGAACATGCAGTAATGGGTCATCTGCCAGCCCGGGTAGAATACAGAGGGAACAAGTGTTTAATTTTGCCCAGCTAAGCAAGACATTGAAAAAGGGTTTACAGAGGAAAAGACACTTGGGCAGAAGTTTGAAGGCAATTCCAGGATGGCAGTACCAACTTGAGTTGTTGGTATGTTCAAGGGGCTTGAATCCAGCCCTTTAAATTGGGAGAGGCAGCCCTGTCTCTGAGCTGCTTATAAAGTGCCATGTCAAACTCCTCATGAGGAACTCAGATGTCTGGGTGTGTCCCCTAAGTAGAGAGGATTTTCTTAAACTGACCCAGCAGTGACCTAAGGCAGCCCTTGAGACAACCCCAGGTACCCCACCAGCCGCTTTCCACTCTGGCGTTTTTCTTCGTATGGACACAGCCTATGTCTGGATGAGAACATGCTGTGTAAGATGGTTCTTTTTCACTTCGCCCCTCCAAATGTACAAACCGACAACCACAGATAGATCCCAGATGCCGTTTTCCTGCTCTCGCAAACCTTGAAGTGGGCCCTGCGAGCAGGCACACCTGCCAAGGAAAATGCTGTCCTCGAAATGTTCCTGGCACCGTTTTCAAGAGGTGCCGACCAAGTGCTGGAATCGCTGACCTCCCTGAAAGAGAAGCCTGCAGCTGTGGCCTCCGGGGTGAATTCCCCTGATGGGAGGACCCCATGGATTTAAAACAGACTTAATCCACATCACAGAGAGCTGGCCTGTCACTCACCGCTGGGGAAGCGGTGGTTTCTAGGAGGGACCTTCCCAGAAGGGAGATGACTCAGGCTGGTCCCAAGCCCCTCCTGAAGACAAAACAGACAAGGTGAGGAGCAAAGAGACATTTGGCGGTCACCTAGTCCAGCCCCCCAAGTCCAGAGGACAGATGTGAGTCCCTCTACGTCACCCAGCAGGAGGACACGGTGAAAGCCAAACTCTGTCCCCTTCCCTCTGGCTGAACCATCCATGTCCAAACAGCGGATCACTTCTGCTCACCCCTAGAAGAGCTGTGGGTACGGGACTCACCAGACTGATCAGACATAATGCTGGGTTGGGGGCATCAGTTGCTCACTTTGAGTGCTTTCTCCTGTGGGACATTTTTTTTAAAGGTGACATGTCACCATGATGGTTATAAAGACCAGGGTGGTAGGATAGTTAGAGGAAGCAGTGTGCACCGCTCTTTTGAAAGGCCACACGTCAGACCCTGAGCTCCATGATGAAAGTGATTAGAAAGCGGCATCTGTTTTTAGGAGCCAACGACCTCCTCCCACCAACCACTCTGCAGGCCTTTGATGCGGGCTCATGTGTGGAGCCACTTCAGTGCCAGAACCATACATTTAAACTCTGTGTAGTTGGCAGTGGGGCCCCAGCAGATTCTTTAATAGGACAATTGCATGGTAAGAAGTGTGTTTCTGAAAGATTTAAATGCAGGTATACACACATAGGGCCAATGTCAGGTAGAAGAAGGTAGAGGCTGAGAAGAGGTTGTGGTCATATTTTATTCGAGGGATGATGAGGTTCTAAACTCGATTGATGCATTGGGTGTAGAGAGGAAGGAGTGGGTTGAAACGGATAATGATAAATTGAGAGGACAGTTGATTGGATGTTGATGGTAAGGAAGACTGAAGGAAGCAATGGTGACTTTTGGTCTGGGAACAAGGAGAATGGTGGTCTGCGGACAGAAATCGGAAAGGCAAGATTAGTGTCTGGAATAGGGGAAGGTGGTGAGTTTCATGGTTAACTTTTGATATTTGTGGTGCGTATACTCCTTACCTGTGACCTCAGTCCAAATCCTTGGACAGTGCTCCAGGTTGGCTGCGCATAATGCTCCATTCCACAAGAGTTCCCCCAGGGCTTATCTTGAATGGCTCTAAACCTTTTGAAGACCCCTAAACCAACTCAAGTTTTACCTGATCTCCCCGGAATGGATAAGGCTCTGACTGTCCAGAGCCCATGCCCCTGTAGGCTTACCTACTCACTGAATAAACGATGAATTCCAGCAGTTGAAGCAATCCATTAAAACTCATGCCAGGCCTGAAATTTTTTATTATTATTAATATGATGATGATGATGATGATAAAATACACATAACATAAAATTTACCATCTTAAGCATTTTAAAGGTCCAGTTAAGTGATATTAAGCACATTGTTGTGCAAGCATCACCACCATGCATCCCTACAATTCTTTTCATCTTGTAAAACTGAAACTCTATACCTGTTAAACAATAACTCCCCCTTCTTCTTTCTCTCTAGCCTCTGGCAACCACCATTCTACTTTCTATATTGATACATTTGACTACTCTAAGTACCTCACGTAAGTGGAATCATATAGTATTTTTGGTTTTTTGTGTCTGGCTTATTTCACGTAGCGTAAATGTCCTCAAGGTTCATCAAATGCTGTAGCATGTGTCAGAATTTCCTTCCTGTTTAAGGCTAAATAATATTTGGTTGTATGTATATCCCACATTTTGTTTACCATTCATTTGTTGATGGGCCGTGGGTTGCTTCCACATCTTAGCTATCATAAATAATGCTACTATGAACGTTAGGTGTACAGGTTTGAATGTTAACTTGCTTTCTGAGTAAGGCTTTCACAACTTCAGAACTTCTCAAATTCCTTGCCAGGCTAAGTCCCATAGGCTGCATGGATTTTGAAACGTGTCTTGCTTGTACTTTTTCCTCTTGGTTTGGAAACCAACTTACTCTAGGAAGGAGAGATTTCTGACAACAGCTCAGCAATTATTGTTGCCAGCAAATGGCTCCAGTAGATCAACCATGAGTTAAGTAAGAAAAAGTAAGTGCTAGTGTTTGAGGTATGTCTAGAGTATGGTTTGAATCCATCATTGTCAGGCTTCTATAAAATTCCTGGCTTCTGTAACTCTTTAACTTGAAGTATTACAGGGTGTCACATGTTAACTGGAAGCCAAGAGAAGCAAGGAGTTTTGTTCATGGTTAAATCTTATAAAGATGCTCTTAAAAGCATATTAATCCATTAGTAGTTCATTTGGATTTTGGAATATGATCATATATTGTTTGGTACAATATGTACTAAACTTAGTCCTGGGAAATTAAGTGGAAATACAGTTTTAAAGTACAAGAACTTTAAAGCAATGTCTCAACTAGTTTCTCATCAGTCATCCCCATTCCTAGATTTTTAAAAATTTTGGTATATCAAATATCCATAAAAAAGGGCACAATTATGGGCTTTATTTTTAGGGGGGGAAGGAAGAATTTTTTATTTTAAAAGCCTTTCACATTTACCAAAAAGTTACCAGAATGGTATGAGCAACTTTTTACCCTGATTCACAAATACACCTCTATTTTTAATTATGCTAATTTGATACAGGTGTACTGATGATACATCAACTAAATGATCCTTTTCTTTGTGTGTTTTCTGTGGTTATGTAAATCTCATGGCAGTGCCAAACACACATTTATTGAGCTTTTTAATGTGCCAAGCTCTGTGTTAAGCATTGTCTTATGTGATATAAAATTGTTCTTAATGAATTAACCCTCAAAGTCCTCTGGTGAAGTATTGTCACCCTCATTGTCCTATGAGAGGCGAGGTGACTTTCTCACAGGCAGTCAGCCAGCAGCCAAACTTGGATTCCTGCTCAGACCCCCATGATTTCAAATCCTGAGTCCCTGAAATGTCATCATCTGACATTGTAGGTCAGGACCTCCCTGGACCACAGGAAAGACAGAGTATAACTGTTCTTAGGAGGAGAGTGAAAACATATTAAGGCACGATTTCCACATATCTGAAAGTGAGCTAGAGACACGGCATGGCTGGGAGAGGCAGGATGCAGATCAGCGTTTGCCAAGCTCGATCACTTCAGGCTAGTCCATATACGAGCATGACTGCCAAATCAGAATCCGTGTGCATCGCTGATGATGTTTCACTGGGGTGTTTATCAAACATAACGAATCAGCTGAGGCCATGAACACAGACAGCTTGAGGACCACTGTGTGAGGGCAGGAAGACCCTCAAAGTCAAGGGCTTTCCTTTAGTTTTCTGTCCCCAGCATCTGACTTGGTGGGCCTGATCCACTGGTCGTTCAGCTGTTGGTGCTACATGTCGCCTCATTGTCTGGGATCACCGTCGACAGGATTCTCTTAAATACAGCAAACGTTAGAAGTCATTTCTGGGCATTTTAGTTCATTTATTTATTCATGCTGCAGATAGTTATTGAATGCCTACTTTGTACTAGCTTTGGGGATATAGCAATGAAGGCAGACAAAGGCTCTTCATTCTGGTACAGTCACACAACCAACAAATAATGAGTGAGCAAGATACAATAGAAGTGATAGCTATAGGACCAGTTATACTGAGTAAAGGGACAGAGAGGGACTAGGAATGAGAGTAGGCTAATTTGATTTGAGGATTGGGCAATCTTTTAATGAATCTGAGGCCTGAATTGCCAGAGGCAGCCAAGTGGGTTCTGGGAAGCAAGAGGTCCAGGCAGGAGGAATAGCAAATGTCCAATGCCTGTTTGGTACAGCTGAAAAACAGAAAGATCGGAGAGGAAACATAATGACATGGGGTTAGGTGGAAATCTGATAAGCTTGAAGAGGTGGGCCTTGCAGCCCAAGGTAAGAAATTTGGAATTTCTAAGTATACAGGGTAGCCACTGGAGGGTTCCAGGCAGGGCAAATGCCCCACTGGATCTGCTGCCCATCTGAGTGGACTCTTAAATCATATCCATGCTGGTCATTGCCAGTGCAGCTCGGAACAGTTGTGTATTACAGTCAACATATATTTGCTGAGCATCTTTTGTCTGTCAGACACCGAATTGGGTGCCAAGCTTTAAAGATGACTAAGAGGTAGTACTTGGCCTGGAAAGTCTCCTACCTGGAGAGTCTGTTTGCCATTTTCTGTAATGTGTTTCCCTTAGGCAGTAATGCGTGATTCTGCTATTTGCTGGGAACATTTTTCAGAATTTTCTTTTTTGTGAGTTACTTTTGATTCTTGATTCAGTGGATTCTTGGTTCTTTCTTTGGCAGCATCTCACCAGTGGCAAATGTTTATCCTTTGAGGGGGCCCTTAATTTTTTTTTGGAGATGGCTGAAAGTTGGTTCAAGTCTAGTCTCATGAATAAAGCAAGGGATTGATTTTTAGTAAAACAAGCAAATAAACACACAAGGCTGATTTTTTTTTTTTTTTGTATGTGGCTTCTAAAATGGCCTCGGATGCCATTGTATCACATTGTCAAATTATCAAATATCAAATTCTCAAAAAGAAGTTCCTTGATACATAGAAGTGCTTAGACTTGAGGAGTATCCAAGTCTACTGGGGAAAATCCCTATTGGGGGTAACCCTGCCTCTTTCAATGGCAACATTTAATTCTCCGAATTCCATCCCCTCCTTCAACCCATACCACTTCCCTGCTCCTTGATCAAGGTGTCATGAGTCTGATGAACTTTTCAGCATGGAGAAATGGATGCAGATTTTGATATTTGTACATGCTTTTGCTGACGCTCCTTTAGTTTTGTTGGAAAGACCCAAGGTTATCCTGTTCAGCTGCCTCCACTTGCATAGGATATTCATAGTCAGACCATGGAATCTACATAACTGGAAAATTTAAATCTATTTATATTTTTAAAAAAAAAATAGGCCCGAAGCTTTTAAAAATAAACATTACTTTCATCCTATTATACAAAAATGCATTTGAGGTGGTCATCATTTTATTTGGGCCATGGTCTTTGGAGACTTGGGACAATAATATATTTTTTTCTATCTTATGCAAATGTATGCAGATTTTTTAAAGCATGCATGCATGTATTACACACTTTATAAATTCGAGTAATAGAAATGTTTGTGTGTATAAATAGATAGAATAAGGAGGATACATTTTGTATAAAATAACCTCTTTGGTATTTGTTTACCCTGATTTTTTGATTTATGAGTCGTCATTGCTCACTATAGAAGAAGAAAAATAAATATGCAAAACACTGGTAGACTTTTAATGGGGTTACTTCCCATCTTAGCTCAGTGTTTCTCCACCGAAGCTGACCTTGAAATTGCTTTTTAAATACAAGTCAAAATATGCAAATTCCAGACTATCAGGATGAGTATCCTGTGTTAGGAGTTCTTTCAAATTCACATTTTCACATCATTTCCATCTGCTTCTTAATCCATTAGTATCTGAGTGGTGGGCATATGGGTTTTCTCAAATGCACTAATCCTCACTAAGGTTAAAATACCCCAAAACAGGTACATATATGATTTTCTTTGTTTTCTTTCTTTCTTTCTTTCTTTCTTTCTTTCTTTCTTTCTTTCTTTCTTTCTTTCTTTCTTTCTTTCTTTCTTATTTAGCATTCTTACCTTTTTAATGAATAGGAAGCATTTTATGCCTAGCGAGTTGTAATATTTTTTCTTTGCAGTGTCCATGAAACCGAGGTGCTCTGTGTCATCTTACTGTCCCCTTCATCCTGTGTCTCAGAGTCTGTCATGAAGGGGAGCTGATTCCAGTCTGGCGCGTGACTTCAGTCTTAAGAAGTTGCACCAGTCATGTATTTGTAGTTACTCCTCAGGTCTGTGCTGTCCATTTCATTGGATCCCAAGGAAGTTCCTTCTGTCCTCGGCTCATATTTCATAAGGGTCATCGGGAGCCTGCATGGTGTTGATATGTATATATCACATCCCCCTCGTTATGACCAGAAAAACTCACAACCATGAATTTCACTGAAGTTTATGATTGGTCCCCGACTGCCTCCACTATCACATTTGGCACAGAATCCTCTTCTGGATGCATGCTTGCAGTTAGATAAACAAGCAGATATACTGAACCAGTGCATGAATGAATAGGAAATATCCCAGTTCCAAAGGATAAATCCATCATGTGGTGGAGAGGGTGTTCAGGCAAAACATTTGGTTCTGCGGTCGCTTGGAGGATTGGGCCCCTGCTATAATTAATGCCACTAGCAGTTAAAGGACATTAGGGATGTCACGCATGTTGATTATTTCTTCATTTTGTTTATCCAAGTTTCCCCGCCTTGGAAGCTCTGTGGCCATTGCCAAAGAAAGCCCTGGAGACAGCGTTAGCCGCTGCTCCCTTGTAAGTGCATCACTACCTCGCTCCAAACAAAGTCCTTTTCTTTTCTTCTCTTTCTTTCCTTTTTTTTTGTTGTTGTTGTCAATAGAGGATGAAAATATTATTGGATTCAGTAGTTCATAGTAGTCCTTGTATGTGGCTGGGGACGAGGGGGATAGATTTATGAAATGGACCATTTCAAATGGCATTATCTTCCCTCAGTGAGGTACACCTTTCATAAATCATGGGAGAGAGCTCAGAAACTAGAGCATTTGTTATTCCTGCACTACATTGTATTTGCATCCCCCCATAATCAGAGGAAAGAGGGAGACATTCTCAGGTTTCCTTTCCTGGGTTTGAAAAGGCAATGGATCCCCTTACAGTGAAATTATAAAAAAAAAAAAAAAAAGAAGAAGAAATGTAATAAAATAAAAGAGTACTTCATATAAGCCAAGAATTGTGCTTTCACTAGTATTTTTTTAAATCGTGGTGATTTTTTTTTCTTTTTGCCCGCTTATTCGGGCCTTAATTTAATTATGGCATTAATTAAGTTCTCTGGTTTTATCTTTCACTGAAAACATTGTGCCTTATTCCACAGGCTAATGTAGATGGATGTGGTTTAGCTGAGAAAGCAAGTGGATGGGAATGTTGACTGAGCTTTTCTTTCCCTTTCTCGGCCTTTCCCCATCCAGGGGCTGATGGGAATTATTCTCTAGTATGCTTAAATCCAAATCATGTATGGTTGTGTTTCTAACATGGAGAGTCCCTTCTTTCTAATAGCCCAGGTATAATTGGCACAGAGAAGCAAGTTAGATTCTGCTTTGTTTGTCCTCGATGTAAACTACCAAGTAATAAATAGTCAATTTCCCATAAGGAATTAGTCCTCTTAAATAACTCTAGCTGTTTCCCTCACAGCCAGCCCTCTTGCAGAATTATTCTTCATGGGTAAGGGGTTAAAAGTCATCAGCCTGAATGAAAGTCAAGGATCTCCAGCCGAGTCTACCCTGACTCTAAGTTTCCCTTAACACCCTGGAGAACAGTCTGCAAACAAGTGAAAATATATGGCAGCAGTTTGAAAAGTTTTTGAAAATAAGTCTATTTCACCCCCACTTCTCCCCCCCCCCCCCCCCGCCAAAAAACAAAACCATAACATAAGAAAGATGGACCTCTGTACCTTTGGGGAGGTTGGGGAAGAAAAGAATGAATAAAAGCCTGCTAAGATACATTATTTCAGACAGTTGAGGGGGAAAGCTACATTTCAAAGGTAGCTCTATCTCACAACTTTGAGACACATTTTTTTTTCACACACATGACATGCCAAGATAAAACGGAATTGAATGAACACCTAAAAGAACCTTGAACTTGACTGACTGAACTTGGTGGCCATCACAAGACACAAGGTGGGGGGATAGCGCATTTTTGAGATATCTCGAGAGATTGTTCAGGCAAATAGGAGCTAGAAATTGAGAAATCGATTCATGTTCTTCTCTCAGGTTGCCTGGAAGGGATTAATGTCAAATACCATGGGGAGGTCCCAGGTCAAGACCAGCTCTTCCGAAGGAGACATCCTTTGCCTGTCCATTTCTTCCTGCCCACCCTCTCTTCTCACCCAAGAAGCTACGGTGTTTATTTGCATGTATGTAATAGAGCAGTCTTGGATTTGTATCAGCCAGGCCTCGGTTGGAAGCGTGCCTTCATTTTTTCTTACCTCTCCTGCTTCTGTCTCCTGTTTTGTAAAATGAAGACAATGATGGCAACCACTCAAAATTCCTGTAAAGATTTATCTACATAATGAATCAATCTGGCAGCACATGGTACCCTGTTTCCCCGAAAATAAGACCTAGCCAGACAATCAGCTCTAATGCGTCTTTTGGAGCAAAAATTAATATAAGACCCTATATTATATATTGTATTGTGTTGTGTTGTGTTGTATTGTATTGTATTGTATTGTATTGTATTGTATTGTATTGTATTGTATTGTATTATACCTGGTCTTATATTATAGTAAAATAAGACCGGGTCTTATATTAATGATTGCTCCAAAAGACGCATTAGAGCTCATTGTCCGGCTAGGGCTTATTTTTGGGGAAACATGGTAGGTACTTAAAACAAATTACAGTTATTATTTATCCAGCTCTGTCTATATGGCATGCATTTAGTTTTGCACTACTCAGTCTATCCCCCTTTCTCTTTACTCTTCAAGATGATCCTATGACATGGGCCTTAGTGTGCCCATTTTCTAGATGAGGAGACTAAAGTGAAGGATAGTAAGTCACTCATCTAATAAAAATCACACCCAGGATCGAAATCTCTAGTCTCTTTGACATCAAAGATTGTACTCTTACTCACTGCATATTTATCTCCCATAGTCCTACTTCTGGGACTGTGGGTCCACTACCCCAGGTCAGATAACCTGTCCAGGACTAGAGAACTTCAAAAGGGACAAACAAGGAAGACCTAGGCACATGAACAAGTGCAGCTGAGTTACCAGAACTTGTAAGCTATGTGCTTATAAGCTTCATCAGAGCAGTCTAGCTTTCACTATTTCTGACACATCACAGTTGTCTCAGGCTTGGAAAACAAACAGTATGGAGGGAAAGGGCTGCACTCTGCATTGCCCTGTCAGCTTTGGGCACGGCTGGAAAAATCCAGAATGAGTGTTGCACACCTGAAAAGTAGTTGGGCATAAACCACCTATTAAAGGCAGCCTAGCCACTCTCAACCTTCCTGCAGCTTCTTCTGGGATCTATTATTATTATTATTATTATTATTATTATTATTTTAATTGGGGACTATTGGGGAACAGTGTGTTTCTCCAGGGCCCATCATCTCCAAGTAATTGTCCTTCAATCTAGTTGTGGAAGGCACAGCTCAGCTCCAAGTCCAGTCGCTGTTTTCAATCTTTAGTTGCAGGGGACGCAGTCCACCATCCCATGCGGGAATTGAACTGGCCACCTTGTTATTGAGAGCTTGTGCTCTAACGAACTGAGCCATCCAGCCGCCCTGGATTCCATTATTTGAAGGGAAACTCTTCCCCACTACTACTTGGTGGGCTCAATGGCTCCCTGATGGCCAGAAAGTGTTAGTGTAGCTTCTGAAAGTGTGGCATGCTATCTCTGAAATGAAGTATCAGCCAGAGGGAACCCAGAATCTGTACTAGGTAAGCCCTGTGTCGCTGACGTCCAGTCATTTCAAATGCCTGATTTTTTGTTGTCAAAGGGTCTGTTTCCAGGTCTGTGGCCAGATATTTAAGAAGCTCCTCAAGAGAAGATGGTTTGAAGAAAAAAAAACAAAAACCAGGGATATATTGATTTCTGAGAATTCTTCGAAAGTTTCTCTTGGATGTGGTACTGTCAGCACATGATGAGATTGTTGTTGAGTTTGGATTGATTTTTGTCTTTCAAAATTCAGCACAAAACAACCCTTCTGCTGGGTAATCTTTTTTAACCACCCACCCACACACACCTTTCCAGGTAGAGTTGACCTTCATAATTGAGGTTCTCTTCTACTTTATCGTCTTCTATACTTTTCAGACTCTATCACATTGAATTGAAATTATGTTGCCTGTTTTATCTACTAGAATGTGAACTCATTGAAGACAACAAATCTTTTAGCTTCCAGATGTTAAAGCTATGTTTGTTGCATCAGGTGAATGGAATCTAATTATAAATGGGTGATAAGAACACAATAATATTAAACCTAGAACGTCTACAAAAACTAGCAGTGAACATATTGTCTACGAGGTGTGATAAAAAAATACAGTGAATGATTTTTTTTTATTTTTAAGATTTTATTGGGGAAGGGAAACAGGACTTTACTGGGGAACAGTGTATACTGCCAGGACTTTTTTCCAAGTCAAGTTGTTGTCCTCTCAGTCTTAGTTGTGGAGGGTGCAGCTCAGCTCCAGGTCCAGTTGCTGTTGCTAGTTGCAGGAGGTACAGTCCACCATCCCTTGCAGGAGTCGAACCGTCAACCTTGTGGTTGAGAGGATGCACTACAACCAACTGAGCCATTCAGGAGCTCAGCGGCAGCTCAGCTCAAGGTGCCATGTTCAATCTTAGTTTCAGGTGGGCGCTACCCACCATCACTTGTGGGACTCGAGGAGTTGAACCAACAACCTTGTGGTTGAGAGCCCACTGGCCCATGTGGGAATCGAACCGGCAGCCTTCGGAGTTAGGAGCAGGGAGCTCCAACCGCCTGAGCCACCGGGCCAGCCCCTGAATGTTTAAATAAAAAAAATTATTACAGTAAAAGACACATTGCCATTAATCCCCCTCAAAATACTCCCCCTCACTTCAAACACACTTATCCCACCATTCTTGGCACTTTCTGAAGCAGTTCTGGAAGTCCTCTTTCGTGAATGTCTTTAGTTGTGGTGTCGTGGCTGCCTCCATGTCCTGAAACATTTTGACTTTGGGGAAGAGCCAGAAGTCACATGGTGCCAGATCCAGTGAATAAGGTGGATGAGGACACACCGTAATGTTTTTATTTGACAGAAATTGCCGTATTCCAGAAGCGATGTGTGACACCGAATGTTGTCAGATGGAGGATAATTTATGGCGCACTTTAAAACATACTTCTCTTAACTGTAGCTCACACCCAACTAATTGCATGGAGCAAGTTGATAATTGCCACACACTGTTACTAAGCTTCAACACGCTGCTTCCCGTATTGAAGACTCCTGCCTTCCCATTGGATGGCACTTGGAAGCAGCATTCAACCATATTTTGTGATCAAAATAGAAAGGCTCCATGTCACACATTGCTTCTGGTATATGGCAATTTCTGTCAAATAAAACCATTATGATGTGTCCTCATCCACGTGATGCACTGATCTGGCACTGTGCGATTTCTGCCTTCTGCCTCTTCCCCAGTCAAAATGACCATAAAAGGTAAACATTTTGAATAAATTCCAGACATCAAGGCAGCCATGACAGTGCAACTAAAGACATTCACGAAAGAGGACTTCCAGAACTGCTTCAGAAAGTGGCAAGAATGATGGGACAAGTATGTTCGAAGCCAGGGGGAGCATTTTGAGGGTTAATAATAGCAGTGTATCTTTTACTGTAATATATATGTATTTTTAAATTTAAACATTCACCATATTGTTGGATCACACCTCGTATATTTGATTTGGCTTGCTGTTGCCAAATAAAGTTGTAGTCTTAAGTTTGGTATACATCTATGCAACTGCTCTGAATTCAGGGACTTCTTCTCAGTTGGGAACTAATGTGGAATCACCAATCCAATTGCTTGTGGAGAGTTTCAAGCATGTGGGGATTACAAGTCACAATATCCAGGGCAGGCCAATTTGAGACATCCTTGTATTGTATCGCTGCTTATGAACCTGGCTCTTGACCCCTATGAATAAGTGAGCATGGCCCTGCAGGAGATAGTGGAGAGATGCCTTGACATTCCCGTGTAGCCATTTCCCTGTAATTCAGCTAGATCCAGAGCACAGCAGGGAGATTCTAACTGAACAAGCTTTTCCTGAATGTCTAGAACAAGTGAAAAAGAAATAATAATGGTAACAATTCCTCTGTCCCTTTCCATAGAAAATCAAGGCATCTTCAGGTTAGTCTTAATTTTTAAAAGACTACATCCAGGGATGGACATCTTTGGGAACAGAGGAACATTTTGAATTGAGAATCTGAATCTGTCATTTGGTTGATTTTTTTTTTTAAAGTATATAATCTTGATATGCAGAACGAGGAGGCAATTTGTCTTTCTACAAATTCACCCTTTGCTTAATTTTTATGCATTCATAGTTTCCATGCCAAAAAGATCAAATTCAAGTTTGGGAGTCTATACCCGAACCAAAAGTTTGCTTGTCTGTTTGTTTCGTCACTGTTTTTAAAGTCTTCATTGGTGACATTGTTCCTCTTTATATACCCTGCCAATCCTCCCCAAACATCCTGGACTTCTTATCTTATAGTTTATTCCCATTTTTGTTGGTTTGCTTGTGTTCTTTATTTGGTTTGACCACAGGTTTTATGTCTAAAGAGTTTTTAAAGTTAGCATCTGTTTTTGACCCTCCTTGCATCCACACACCCCCACTGACACTGACTTCACATACCTTTGACTTGTTTCATTCATTACTATACAAAATCCGAAACATATTTTTTCTTTAGGCCTTGTTTTATATGTGTGCTATGTGCTTGGTAGACAGACGCTGGCTTTAATTAACATGGGCTGAGCATGGGGTGGCAGGTACTTTACCCCACAGACACTTGACCTGGGGGCCAGTTCTAGCTTCTTTCCTTAACTTCCCTTGTTTCCTTGAAGATGTCATTTCATTTCTCCATCTATTAAGTTTCTCCTCTGTCCCTCAGGCTAATTAATACCTGTCCCACCTTCCTCACAGGCTTGCTGGGCAACTCAAAGAGCAACTAAACTGTACAGCACTTTTAAATTCAGCTGTGCACTAGACACATACGGCATCTAACTGACTCCTTTCAATGAGGTGACTGTTCAACAAATTCTTCAAATTCATTTTTCTTTTTTTTTCTCCCTCCGAGAACACTGAGATATTCCTTCAGCCTACTTTTTTCCTCTTCCTGTAGGTGAAGAAAGAGTCAGGAGTTCCGAGATTGACAGAAAATGGCCAAACTAGTCCTTTCGCTTATTTACACAATGAAGCGATTTCAGTGTTAAGCGCTGAAGAGGTAGTTTCTCTCTCTTTATCCCGGGGCACAGGAGAAATATAACGATTACATGTCTCCACTCTGCAGACATGTTGCAGCACTGGAAAACTGGTCGGTGCATTTATTTATCAGGTTGTCGATGAAAGTCGGGTGGGCCACGTGGATGAACTTGACAGTGGGTCCTAGAGGAACTCTAGGGCAAAGCCAGCTTCTGAGGGGGGGTGGGGTGGGGTTGGGGGGCTTGTCACATGATGAGCTTTTCCAAGTTGGTAGGATGGTGTTCCTTCCTGGAAGATTCAGGTGAAATGAAGCTTTAGGAATGAGTACCACAGGCATTCAATGTGGGTTATGAAGCAGGAATTTCTCCCTCTGAGTCCCATTTTGCCTCTATAAAAGAATAAGTTAAAAAAGAAAGGCTCTTTTACAAAATGCCTTACTGCTCAACTAATCCCTGTGGAAAAAAAAGGGGGGGGGGGAGCAATGCACATTAGTCTTCCATTAAAAATAGATCAAAAAAACTACCCAAAGAAAAAAAAATCCACAACAATGAAATAAATTAGGATAATACAACTGGAGGCCTGCAGATGAGTTTGCTAAATGTTATATTTTCTCAAGCCGCTTAAGATTTCTAACTTCCTGTTTCTGCCCCAAGCAATAAAGGCAGGGACACTGTCATTAGCTTCAAAAACCTTTTTTTTCCCCTAGCCCCTACCAGCATTTATTTTTTTCCTTCCTCCCCCTCAGCTGTATCCCTGCATTTATTACAGCACAGGTGCATCTTGGTCTGGAATGTTGACTGAGATGAAAGGAATGGGGAAATGCGCCCTTTTCCTACTTGCAGGAGGTCAGTGGCAAAATGTGGTGAATGCAGAATTGGGAGGGAGCCCTTCCTCTGGAAAGCACTCCCCCTGTTGAGCTGTCTGTTAGGACGTTTCAGTCTGGCTCCCCAAAAGCGCTGGAGTGTCTTTTCCCTCCACCCTGTGATCAGATAACCTGTGGCCGTAATAAACCAGAGGGTAATCTTTTGCAGTTTTCAATAAAGTAATTACTTTGTCCCCTCACTTAGCCCCTTAAAAAGAGCCAAAAAGAATGTGGCACCTCCATGCTATTTATAACAATTTTTACCTCTTGCCTCGAGGGCCTAAATTGGAAACCTAATTTTAGATCCATAAAAGCCAAAATATGTGTATAAGAAGCTCCAAAATAAAATATTCCAGGACAGCTCATAAGCGTCCTCCGAACAGGTTCAGGTTGATTTACCTCACTGACGCGATTTAATTATGCCATTGAAGAAACACCAGTAATTAAATCCTTATTTCTGAAGTGTTAGGTCCAAGGACACTCTAGAGGAAGTCAAAGGCAGGAGGAGGAAGGAACTCAAGCAATGCAAGATGGACCAACAAGCCTGCCGGGCTGGTTTAGAGGAACAAGTGCAGGCTTTACAATGAGATAGAGTGGAATCTAAACCCATCTGTGCAGCTGTGTCGTCCTGCATATGCTGCCAGGCCCCTCTGAGCCTCGATTTGCCAAAAATGGGAGGCATCCCAATTTGTCGTGAGACATAGAAATGCAGCCCTTTGCTGAGTACCTGGCAGCTAGTTGGTTTGTCCACAAACCACTGCAGGGCTATTATTTATTCATTGTGACTGTGGGGGAGACCTGTCACTGTGTCCCCCCAGAGAACTATATGTCTCCCTTTTAGAAGTTTCCTGAACATCGTCCTGATGTTTCATGGAGGACTCACACCTAACAGATCACAGAACTTGTGTATTTTCTGGGTGGCCAGACTGAAGTGCCCTCTCCTGTCAAAGAGCCAGGAGTCAGTCTCCAATGGCATTTTGCTTTTGAAAACCTCCCAAATCCCGGGAAAGCCCCAGGCCCCACAATAGCTCTCTGTTCCGTTTTATCTATGCCTCTGACAACTCTGCCTGATTCCCTCTGCGCCCTGATCTCTCCTGATGCCTTGCCTGCCATCTAAGCTGCGTAAACCTTGGGAGTTCCCTCTCTGGGGGAGGTTCCAGCACCCACTTATCAGGGAGCCACTTTTAGGGCCTGTAGTAAACCTTTGCACACCGACACCCCCTCGACCACCTACCCCCCCCATGTTGCCCTCATGGTTATATTATGTTGCACGACAAAAGGGCCTTTGCAGATACTGTGTTTCCCCGAAAATAAGATCTAGCCGGACCATCAACTCTAACTGTCTTTTGGAGCAAAACTTAATATAAGAGCCGGTATATATTATATTATATTGTATTGTATTGTATTATATTATATTATATTATATTATATTATATTATATTATATTATATTATATTATATTATATTATATTATAACTGGTCCTATATTATATAAGACCCGGTCTTATGTTAAAATAAGACCAAGTCTTATATTAAGTTTTGCTCCAAAAGATGCATTAGAGCTGATGGTCCGGTTAGATCTTATTTTTGGGGAAACATGGTATAATTAAAGAACTAATCAGCGGACTTTAAAATCGGGAGATTATTCAGAATATTCAGGGTGGATCCAGTGTAATCACAGGTGCCCTTCAGGGCAGAAAAGGAAGGCAGGTGAGGACATCAGAGAAGTAGCAGAAGGGGAGGCAGAGAGATGCCACGCCTGAGAGGGATTTGATGTATCCTTGCTGACTTTCAAGATGGAAGAGACCGCAGGAAACAAGGGCAGCCTCTCCAGGCTGAGAACCAGCTCTGGCTGATAGACAAAAGGAAATAGGGACCTCAGTCCTACGACCGCATGAAAATGGGGACCTCAGTTCTACAACCACGCAAAACTAAATTCTGCCGATAACCTGAGTGAGCCTGGGGCCAAATTCTCCCCCAGGGCCTCCCGATAAAAACCGAGAAGCCTGACTTGGTGGCTGGTGACACTTTGACCTTGGGAGACCCGGAGCAGAAAGCGCATCTGAGCCACAGTGTGTCCGGACCCATGGCAACCGTGAGACAATAAATGGATGTGTTGTTTCAAGTTGATGGTGATTTGTTATGGCAGCACTACAAAACTACTACAGCGCTTGGGACCTTCCAGGGGTGGGTCTCAACCAGCCCCCAGTCTGTTTAGCTTGTTCCTAGTACATCTCGGCCCTTTGCCTTTTTGCCCCTCCAAGAGAATCTGCTCTCCTCATTCAATAGAATTGCTTTTGTTTCATTATGAGTGTGTTCAGAGTCATACTCAGCCTAATTATTGCTTTTGACTAACCCCAACACATAATGTTGTGTGTCATGCTGTACTACTTTTAATTTCACAGATGAACACATTTCTATTCTTTTAATACCCCTCTCCAAGTCTTGTGTTAACTCCATCTGGACAAAGCATTGAGGTGTATGTATGACTTCTTCCAAGCCGAATGCCACAGCTGCCCTAGCTTCACCCCGCAGGGCAAAAATGACAAGGAAAAGGGTTTCCTCTTGAGTGACAAAAGCCTTATTATGTTAAATTCATTGTGCTGGCCTGAGAAATCTCAGCTGTAGATTCCACATGTCACTCCACATCTTTATAATCTTTTGGCTCTGGGACCTTGCTTCTTAATAGTAACAGCAATATTTATTTAGTGTTTATCATGGGCCAGGCAAGGGATCTACTAAGGGCTTTTCATGCATCATGTAACCTATTTATAATACTCCCATTTGGCAGATGAGAAGAGTAAGGCTTGCAGAATTTCCAGGGCTATGCAACAATGAGTATAATCCAGCATTTCAACCCAGGCACTGATACCTGAGGCTATGTTCTTAACCAACAAGTACTGTATGTGTTTCGTTTTGGTGGGTTTTTTTGCTTAAAAAAGAGACAGAATGATCCCATCTTTCCCACCTTGATAGATTATACATTGCCTGTCTCATCCATCCCTTTCCAATACTTCTTCTCAGTATTTGGGTTGAATTTGTAGTCTCCAGCCCTCATGCATTCCATATCTGGGGCAGGCAGTCGGGGAGGGTGGGTTAGTCAATCAGTGGTTATTTCCTTTAGGGAAAAGGAAAAGAAAGGTGGACCACTTTTCAATGTTTGTTGCTGGAAAAGCACAGTGGCATGCCATTGTTCTGAGAGGAAGGGGCTTGTTTGTCTTATCAGCTCCTGATGAAATAGGATATTGGGTGGAAAGCTAAGTTATAGCAGGTGCACTTGAATTTGAGAAGGAGAGACAAAGCAGAACTCTGGCTATTCAAAGTTTTGTTTTTGTTTTTGTTTTTTGGGGTTTTTTTTTTCCCTACTCAGACACACCACACACACGTACACGTGCATACAGGTTTTTGCTATGAGAATCTGGATTTCTAAATTCATAAATGATGAAACTTAAAATGGCTTCCATCATGTGGGGTAAAAATTTTGATCTGGGGTTCTTGATCCTTGGGTCATACTTTCTGCAAGCATTTTAATAATGGCTCCTCTTAGACACTTACAGTGATGAAAGTGGGAGTTTCAAAAGAAATTTGAAATGATCCACTGGCGTCATGCCCAGGACTTTGGGAAACTTGAAGAAGGTTGACACCGTTGGGGAAAACAGCTTTCACAGTTATGGCTCTGATTGTCTCCTCTTATTATAGTCCTAGGTGTTTGCCAGGCATGTGGTAACTGAAGGCCCAGGGCTGCATTGCAGGGAGTTCTTCCTCAGCCTACGCAGGCTCCTCCCTTCATTTCAGTCCCAGGCACGATGTGGGTAGTGTATGGTGGCAGCATTTATGGGAGGGCTGTGAGGGGAAGAGAAAAGATGAGACTGAAATTTTCATTTTTATTTTCAACTGTGGAAGAGGATAAACCCAGCCTAAACTAGCTTAGGCCAAACACAGAGAAAAGGAAATGTGTTGGTTCCTGGAAGTAGGACGACAAGGGGTAGATCTGGCATGGTTTGGCCCAGATGATCAAATGACTCTCATAATTCTGTTTCTCCTCATCTTTCAGCTGTACTTTCCTCTGTATAAACTTCATTTGCAGACAGGGTCAGTCCAGGAGGGCAGCAATGGTCACCACGAGCCCTCCTCCTTCATGTTCAAGGAGCACGGGTGGGACAGAGCATCTCCTCCTGAAAGGTCTAGCAAATCCTACATCTAACTCTCATTGGCCCTTAGTGGGTCACATGTCAATCCCTGAGCCAAGCACTGTGACCCTGTCTCTACCTGGAATGAATGCCACCTTGGAGCTGGTGGGTGGGATCAGCTTGACCCAAGCCATATAGATTGTGGCACCAACCACATGCAAATAGATGCTATTAATTGCACACAAGATTCAAACCTAGTCAAATTAGAAACCTATTCATCAACAGCCCCTTTCGGACTCTGCTCCACTCTATGCAGTTTAAATTGCCGTTTTATGGTACGTGCTACCATCTTTCTCACCCCCAATTTACCATTATCTTTCTCCTGAGATTATTGCCCCAGGAGACTCATTGAGGGCAGAAACTGTGTCCCTTTAGTCTAATGCCCAGGTCAGCCCAGCAAATAGCTACTTCAAAACAAGAACACTTACTGAGATCCTACTCTTTGCCAAGTATTGCGGTAGGCAATGCCAATAGAGACCGACTGCCTGCGTGAGTGGCTAAACTATTTTCTGAGATGCCTTGTTCTCCTCACCCTCTTTCAAATTCAAGCCAGCCCATCCATTCCAGCTAAAATTTTGTCTTCTCCGGGGTGCCCTGCTGGACGTGACTCATCCACCCTCCACTATTCTGTAGCATTTTGTCTCATACTTTTTACCGACTGCCTTATATTGTATTTGTTTTTATTCATTCATTCAACAGTCATTTCCTGATGGCTACAGATAAAAGTCCCTGTACAAGATGCTGCAAGGGACAAAAAGATGGACAAGACACAGACCTTGCTTTCCATGTATTGTTTCTCCTATTCAGCAGTAACATATGTCAAGGCAAGGACCATATCTTATTCGTTTTCTAGTCACCTTTTCTTTTGTTTTTTATTACCCATAAAAAGGCATGGCAGAGTAGGTATTATTGTACATTTTTATTATGGATGGATGGATGGCTGGATAGGTAGGTGGACGGACAGATGGATGGATGGATGGATGGATGGATGGATGGATGGATGGATGGTTGAATGGTTGGATAAATGATGCAACGATAGATGAATGGTGAAATTTTTATATTTTACTGAAAATCTGTAATGATATCCTAGTGGCTTGCTAGAAATAATGTAGCCACCTAAATGTTCGATTTCTCTTGTGTACTTGTGGGGCATAGGCAACATACCCAGCCCATGCCAGGAACTGGGAATAGACATGTAAATAAGAATTACTAAGATACAGACCCTGGTCTCAAGGACCTTTTGGTATAGCTGTGTTGGCACATAAGCAAATTCCTATACTATGGGAATTATGAGTGGTTGTGGAAGCGATAATAAAAATGACATAAAATGCTACGGGAAGCGCAGATACTCTATCAGTTCTTTCTTTATCAGGGAATTCTGCAGAGAGGCGATGACAGTCAAAGGCTGTAGAGGATTTTTCCCCAGGGAAAAGGGAGACTTTACAATCAGGGTCAGGAGGAGAGACCGCAGGTGTCAGAGACCAGGGCTGGTTCTGCTGGAGCTGGAGAGCTGGTTCTATAATGACGTTCAGTGCATCTTCTCAAATGGGCCCCCGCATGTCCCTCACAATCTAAACTAGATGTTTTCTTACAATAGTGTCAGCAAATGGGTCAGGAGGAGCCTTGAGGGGGTGGTTGGGGTGTGCTGAGACACCTCAGTCACACGAGGCAAGTGAGAGGTGCAAGTTCTAGAGTCCCAGAGAGCTTGGGCCAAAAGAGATTCCATTTTTACTGGAACATGTGAGTGTGGATTGTGGTCAGGACTGTAAAATGTTCTCCTCGAATTGAAACACCATACTGAAAGTATGATAATTGGACATTTTTTTGCCACCTCATTTTTTTCAAATGTGCTTTTTATTAAACCTGTTTTCATTTTTTAAAATAGACTTTGCTTTTCAGAGCCGTTTTGGGTTCACAGCAAGATTGAGAGGAAAATACGGAAAGTTCCCATATACTCCCTGCCCCCACTCATGCGCAAGCTCTCCCACTGTCAGCACACCCCACCGGGGTGGTACGTGTGTTGCAATTGATGAACCTACGCACACACATCACTGTCTCCCAAAGTCCATAGTTTACAACTGGGTTCACTCTTGGTGTACACTCTCTGGGTTTGGACAAACCTATAATAACACGGATCCATCGTTATGGGAACATGCAGAATAGTTCCACGGCCCTAAAAATCCCGTTTTCACTTTTTTCTTTTTGAGCATGCATCAAAATTGTTCTTGAGTTTCTGAGTTTTGAAAGTGTGCCACAAACAAGAAGTTTGGTGTCTTCCGAGCATTGCCCCAGCTCCCTAGGGAGAAAGAGAGCAGTAAGGGGGGGAGGGGCTGGGCTGAGGGCTTCCACCACTTTTGGAAACTGTCGGGGGCGTATCTCACACATGTAGGTTTGAGCCACTCAAAATTCTGAGAACTAGGTTATTTCCTAAAGAAATAATTGCGATCCTTCCAAGTCCGTGGATAACTTCGACAAGAACAAATTTGCCCGCAGCTCGAGGATTGTGTTCAACCTTCAAGATCTCGGCACCATCGTGTTTGTTATCCATGTGTTTTATTTAATAGACTTGCCTGATGTGACATTTTATATCATGCTTTGTCTCAACGTGATTTACTGCTGGGAAGATAATAGACACTCCAGGTTTATGCTCAGAAAGTCAAATGTACCACGAATATTGCATCCTGAGGTATTTGCAATTAAAGAAGCAGTATTTACTGAGATGGGGGCACATGGCTTTTCCAACAAACCACACCACCATCCCTGTCTGTGAGGAAGTAAATAATTACATTGAGATACCGATACGCATGGCGACCAGATGAATTATCTGGAGAAGGACGTAACATCTGATGATGTTATTTTGAGATCATAAGGAAGAATTATATTCACTTGAACTGAGGTTTTCTTTTTCTTCCTTCCTTCCTTCCTTCCTTCCTTCCTTCCTTCCTTCCTTCCTTCCTTCCTTCCTTCCTTCCTTCCTTTGTTTTTCCTTTTTAGCTGTAAGAACAATCACAAATGTGAGTGCTTCGGGTTGGATCTTGTCAACAGTCAATGGCCCACTCTGGAGATAGAGACGTCACCTGTCTTTGGGGCTGAGACACGAGAGCACGTGTTTCTGTGGGTTCTGGGGCCTCAACCACTGCCCACCTTTAATCTTGGGTCTTGTTTTTGGTGGCATGCCCGTGATTCATAACTCAGTCATGTCGCTGAGGAATGGCTCTACAGATAGATTCTCTCTCTAAGAACTTAAGCCAAGGGATTTTCAAATAGTCACTTGATTTCTGTATGTGAACCTCTCACTCAGGGAAACAACTTTTATTTACAAGCACCATATGAACAGAGGCCTGAAAGAAATAATTAGGACTCTCCTGTCCACCTTTAATCTGAAAGACTTCCCTACATGGGTTTGGGTGGCCCACTCGTGCATTTGTGAAGTTGCAGAGAGGACAGTGGGGTGGGGGGAGGGATGACTAATCCCACATTTCCCCTTTCTTTCGTTTGTGCAACAACTTGATTCACTGTCACCACATCAGCACATTTTGCTGCAAATCTCGGTGCCCTCTCACTTTCGTTTTACTTAATGCATTTCTACATTTTTCCCAAGGCCACATGAGCTGTTTTCTTGTGAGTGGCACGCCTGCCTCAAATAACTAAAATTGCTTGGGTCTTAGAATCCAAGCCTTCATATTCTCCCATATATTATCTGGTCCTATTGTTCCTTAACTTGCTCATCATTCACACAGGGAAGGAAATTCCATTTGGTCCTTTTAAGACCTCCAAACTAGCTGACTTAAACACTCAGCCCCGGTTACTTCTGGATATTTCGGTTCTTTATTGAAATGGTCCTTTTAATGTCATCTTTAATTTAATCAAATAGTGTCATCAAAATAACATTTACTCTATTACTGCAAATTCACTGCATTATTAACTAGTGTAACTAGACAAAAAAGATGGTACAAACCCCCATGGAAATATATACTAACTGTAAAAATGGATACAGTTCATAGATGTTCTATATTTAATTTGCAGTTTCAAAGCACTCTCTATGGAGAGGTTTTATGGTTCTGAAATAATTTAAAAACACACTTTACTACAATCCATAGCAGGTAGTTTTTGCCAATTTGGGAAGTTATGGTGCCTCGTACTTTCCAAAGTAACCCACACAGTATTTTTTAAGAGTGGGGTACCACTCTCCCATTAAAAATGGGACTCCATCCCCACACCACAGGTGATACAACCAAGAACTCACTGGTTTTCCTCTGGTGTCATCTAATAGGCCAAATATAAATGGCGCAGTATTGGCAGAGGTCACCAGGATCCAATCAGCTTGATGAAAAATACCAACTCATCAATGCCACTTTGCATAGTTTAATCAGGAAGCAGGTCATGTTTGAAGCAGGGAGTGAAGGTTAAGAGGATTATGTAATTTAAAAATCCTTTCTTTGATTCAAGAGAAAAGCATGGACTGGGAGGGCGAGCGTTCTGGGTTTAAGATGTTGAAGACGTTATTTGCTAAGCCTTAGTTTTCTCATCAGTGAAAAGAGGGAGTTCTATGATAACAAGACACTATCAAATAATCTAATATTTTAAAATGCTTGTCCACCTGCTTTCTCTTGAGATCAATAACACCATTTTCCAATTAGAATTTTTTTTTTTTAAATCAGAACTTGCCACTAGCTATTTCTTTGTACAGTATAAAGGTAAAAATATCAACGAAGCATCTCTATCTCAAGATTTTCATTCTTCTTCCTACCAAGAAATTCTATTCCTGGAAGGATATTGAATAAACTTAGAACTAGGGGTATTGAACTAAAGTCAATTATTTTCAAAAGGCATATATATTTTTTCACCTGTTGCTGTACCTGCCACCAGCCAAGAACTACGCAAGGTCCTGAGAAAGTAAAGACACATAAAGTGCAGTGGGGCATACAAACATTTGACAAGAATAATAAAGTTATTCAGATGTTATAATAGAAGTCTTCACAGAGTTAACTATCCATCCATCTGTTTATCCTTCTGTCTATCCATCCTTTCACCCATTCATCTGTCCTTCCTTCCTTCCTTCCTTCCTTCCTTCCTTCCTTCCTTCTATCTACCCACCCACCCACCCACCCACCCACCTCTAGGGTGTCAAAACCATCAGTGCTGAATCTCAGTGTGATATGAAGGCATGTGTTTGGGTTGAAGATCAAAGAGCTTGTCAAAATCTGCAGAATAAAGTGGAGGTTCAGATATGATGAGACCCCATATAAATATGATATCAAAAAGGCCAGAAGCCTTACTAAGGCCAGATGTGTAGACAGATGAATCTGACACAAGTCGGGGAAAGATCTGCTTCATCAGAGGTTCTCTCCCTTACTGGAATCGTCTGATGAACTGTAAAAAAAAAATCCTGGTGCCTGGGTTCCTACTCTGGGGAGTCTGATTTAATTGGGTTAGGGTGCAGCCTGGGCAGCAGCATTTTGAAAAGATGAATCTAATTTGCAGCTAAGGTTGGGGATAAAGGTTGTTGTGAGGGAAGATCTTTCTGGATGGTTAAAGGAAGTAGCAGTGATGTGTGTGCCTTAGGTATATCAGTCAGTGGGTATATTGATAAGCCAGACTAGTTTAGCAGACCATTGGTTAAGTTAAATGTCACAGGGCTGAGAGCCAAAGGAGTATATTGTGGACCACACAGTGGAGACTAGACTCAGGCACCAAGACTAATTCCAGCCACCCATGTTTCGGTGTCAAGAGTTACTAATACCTGACTTGTAATGTTTGACCCCAAACTGGCCATGATTTGGGTCACAGGTCAAAGACACCCTTGTCTCTAGAGAGGAATGACAGGAAGCTATGGGCTTCCCATCTTCCAGCGTAGCGCTTGCCTTGTGGTCCATTTCAAAACAAGTCAGTGATGTTGCTGAGTCACTGGGTGATGTTACTCATTCTTCAGTTATCTAGGTTTGTTCTCTAGCAACCTCAATACTTTAAATGAAAGGAGACTGTTACCCAATGGAACGCATTCACTCGCTTTAGGTTAAAGACATTGGAAATTGCAACAACTACCTCATTTTGTCGCATCTTACTAGGAAAGGACATGTGTCCGTGATTTAGCAGATGTTTATTGAGTCAGGCACTGTCAGGCACAGAACAGATCTACTGGTAAGAAAGAGAAAAATGGTCTCTGCTTTCTAGGATCTTACTATCTGGAGGGGACAGAGAACTCAAGCAGGAAGGTCAGTGTCGCACGGCCACCCCAATCCTGCGTGTTTCAGCCACTGGGCTGTGTGAATCAATGATAGCAGTATGCAGCGGTTAATCCAAAAGGAGCAAATTTAGTTCTGAAAGGTCTTTTCAATTTGGTTCCTTTATTTTAATATCTTCTTATTACATTGGCATAATCTTGTACTGAATCTCTGCCTCAGTTCCCATGTCTATTACACACACACACATACACACACACACACACACACACACACACACACAGTTGTTTTTTTAAGACTTTATTTTAAAGGTAGAGAACTTCAGAACCCATGGGGCTTGCTTTGGCACCCAAATTTCCTTAGCTCCCCCAAAACAGAGGAATCCATAGTATATCCTCTACAGAATATCTTTGGGGAGAAGAAATTACTCACTTGTAGTTGGACATCTCAGAAAGTAGTCAACTCCATAGATCTGTGCTGCCCAGTTGCAGAGCCCTGAGACTCCGGTGTTCTTAGCTAAAGGTACGAGTGTCCTTGAAAAAGAGACCCAAGCCAAGCATTCAATGATGATGTTCCAGATCCTACTCTCACCCTGAAATCCACACAACCCTTCAGATAGGGTTGGTGATATATGAAAATAGGTTTATATAGGTTAATGAGAAAAGTGAAGGAAATTACCAGTATAAGTGTTCTTTTGAGTGTGTGTGTGTGACGATTATATGGTTAGACTGATGATTATATAATTAAAAGCGGCTGTGTCTGTGTGGTTCTCTGTAATTTGTTGGTATAAGGGAATTTTGCCTTTGTTCATCAAAGAAGGTATAGTCTGTGGCATGGCACAAAGAAAACACTCAGCAGATAGATAGATATATATAGTTATGGAATGGATGTATGGATGGGTGAGTGGTGGTTTGTGGGTGGATGGATGGATGGATGGATGGATGGATGGATGGATGGGTGGATGGTTGGATGGATGATGGATGATGGATGGATGGGTAGATGGATGGATGGATGATGGATGATGAATGGGTTGGTAAAGTGATAAATGCCTGTTCCCCTTAAGGGACTCTTTACAAAAAGGCCTTGTTCCTCAAACTTTAACATGCAAGAGACTCCCCAGTTTGAGCTCATTAAAACAAGAATATTCTGGGGTGACACTCTCAGAGATTCTGAATTCAGTAGGTCTGGAAAGAAGCTTGGGGAACCTGTATTTTTCAAACAAGTGTCCGAGGTTATCCTGGTACGAGTGGTCTTGCCCTCCTGGATCCTACTGCATCTCTATTTCTACTGTATCTTCTATTTTATTGATTTTGCAGGAATCATTATGTCGTTCCATGTTGCCTGAGGTACTGCTTTCAAATTCACATCAAAGGCAATTTGGAAAGTATTGGGGGGGGTCTCTCTTGCAAAGACAGCGGTCCTGTGTCTCGTCAGGGCCTCCTGTCAGAATGTTCCTCAACAAGCTTGGATGCACCTTCTACCTGAGCCAGTGGGCCAGGTCGTAGGGCAGATTTGGAAAGGGGTGATCTTGGGGTGAACAAGAGGGAGAGGTTTGTCTTCTGAACTAGAACTTCTCCCAGAGGAGAGCCAGGCCTTTGACGGGGATATCCTGTAGGCGAGTCTCCACATCGTATGATTTAGAGGTGGCCTCTCCTTTCTCCTCCATGGCTGGATCTCACGCCAGAAGGCAGAAATTTAGGATCAGTGGGGTATCCACTTTTTTTTTTCCTGGAAGAAATCTGATTGGAGATTTCTTCCACAGAATATCTTTGGATAAGGGCTCCTAGGTGGATACGGAGTTTGACACATTGGTGATTTCCTTGTAGGCCCAGTTTACTCTCAGGGATGACAGTCATTTTCTAGGAAAGTGAGATCACTTCACATTGTGTTTAAAGGCTTCAGTAATGTATTCTGTTAGACAGTTTTTTGAAATGGTTTTCCGAGTGAATGCATCAGAAAGTGCCTAGAAAGAATGCCTGTCACGGAGAGAGGAGGGCTTTCAGCAATGTAAGCTGCTTGAGTCAGACTCTAACTTGAGGTGGATCCTACATGTGGTAAGGTGCATGCATATTAGATAGACAGCTCGATGCATTTTTACTTATCTGTATGCTCATGTAACTTATTTATACACCTTTGTACATACCACCCAGATCAATATAGAGAACATTTCCAACACCTTAGAAGGCTTACCTGTACCCATTTGCAATCAGTGAATCCCAACATCATCAAGAGCTTAACCCCTGTTCTGATTTCTATCACCACAGCTTTCTGTTCTCGAGTTTTATAGAAACACAATCATACGGTATGCCCTCTTTAGTGTCTGGCTGCTGCCACTCATCATGATGTCGTGGGATTCACCCACAGCATTCTAATCTTCTTTACTGCTGGGTAGTATGCCATGGCCTCCAACATTTTATTCTTATGCAAACTATCAAATGTACATAAAAGTTAGAAAAATTGTACAGTAAACACTCATACAGGCATCACCTAGATGGGACAATTAATGTTTCTCTCTACTTGCATTTTGCCCATCTATCCATCCCTCTCTCCATCCATCAATGTATTTTATTTTTTTATTCATTTCAAAAGGAGTTGCAGACATCAGTCATTCACTCCCAAACACTGAAGCAAGTGTATCATTACTTCATTATTGAATTGATGTTTGCTTATGGTTGTTTTGTTGAGGGTATGACTCTATTTTTTTCCCAATAATTAGAGTGATGTAATGATAAAGAGCCAACATTTATTGAGTATGGACTTTGTACCAGATATGGCAATAAGCACTTGGCATGTAGGCGTATATTGTTACTTCCATTTTAAGATACGGAAACTGAGCCATGAAGATACTATCGATTTACCTAAGTTTATAGAGAAAGTGTATCAACCCTGGATTGTGGCCAGTTTGCCAGCCTGCGATGCACTTGAATGTGAGTTAAAAGACTTGGTATCAGTGCCCATCTCTGCCACTAATTAACTATGTGACTCTGGGCAAGTGAACTAACCTCTCTGAACCTCAAATTTATCCAACAGCATAATGATGATAATAATAAGAATGCCACCGAGTTATTGGTGATCAAATGAGATGGTTAAATACCAAGGAAAATACCTGCCGCATCCAGATGCACAGTCTAACACTTCCAACTAGAAGATTCTGGTAGAACAGTGTTACTCAACCCAGTTTTGTTGTTGCTGTTGTTTGTTTTGGCTTTGTCCTTGCTGAATTGTAATTTGATTCCATTTAAGCAGCTCCCTCTGCAAACACAAACACTGCTCTTCTCCTATCTCTTCACTCAGTGATGCTATAATATCTAGAGGCTTATTGATTATTTGTTTGATTCTATTGTGGGCACAGGAGCAGTTCTTAGATTAAGACTATTAGATTTTCCCAAACAGTATTGCCGTGGTTTATACAATTGGACAAAACGGGTGATCTAATTTGGACTCAATTTGCTCTAAAGTAGAGCTGGAGGAGGGAGGTGGTGTGATTTGGTTCTGAGCCGGAGAACAAGTAGAAAAAAGTTATCTGCAGGTGATATCTGCGTGCCTCGTCAATCCAGATACACTGCGTGAGCAGGTCTGAGAATTCAAAGCTTTTGTGCTTGGTTTCTTTTCTTGTCTATGAGCTGAAGAACCTTGCTTTACCTATCCAACTGAGATATTAAACCCACTGATATAATTTATTTTGCCACGTGAAATATATCAGGAAAAAAAGTACCAGGTTGAGTTTTCTTGTGGCGCTCTGTGGGTTAGGAGGAGATAACAGATATGCCCAGAAACAAATCATTTCCTGATAGCTGCTTTGGATAGAACCAAATGGAAAACGTTTCTTTTCTTTCACTGGATATCCCCACCCTGGCATCTAAACCTTTGTGATCATACCATCTATAGAGGTTCCAGTTCTGTGTTTTACCTTAACATTAGAGCATAGTTCCATGCTATTATTGTCTCTTCATGAATATCATCTTTAATGATGGCTATGAATTCCATTCTTTGGCTATTACTGTAGTTTATTTAACCATTCCTCTAATATTGAAAATTTAGATTGCTTACAGATTTTCCTTTTTATAAATAAGGCTAAAAAGTAACATGTGAGTGTTTTAGAATAATGAATATAATGTATAATATTTGACTATTTTCTAAGATTAGATTTCCAGAAGTAGAATTACTGAGTAAAAAAGTGTACGCATTTTTTAAGGAGCACAATTATTTTAATGGCATGTCAATATCATTGAAAATGATGGTTTGGGTTAAAATTCCAAGTACTACCTGTGCTACTTTGGGGAAATCACTTAACCTGTCTGTGTCTTGGTTGCCAAATCTGTGAAATGGGGAAAACAGTAAAGCCTACTTCATAGAGGTGTTGTGAAATTGAATGAATATATATATATATATATATATATATATATATATAGAGAGAGAGAGAGAGAGAGAGAGAGAGAGAAACAGAGAGAGAGAGAGAATATACACATTTTAAGTTAACATGTCTTAAAATGTGTACATTTTTTGGCACCGTGTGTGTGTGTGTATAAAATATAAAATATATATATCGGGGGGGCAAAAATGTATACACATTTTAAGAAAGGAAAAACTGTATTAAAATTGTAATTCTCAATATATACTGATAACAAAAGATGAATACAAGTCATCTGTATACAGTTTTTTTGCACCCCCCGTGTGTGTGTGTGTGTGTGTGTGTGTGTGTGTGTGTAATCTCCCTTTCCTCTGAGTCCTCTAAGAGCAAGTCATGGATTTTACTCATCCCCTCGTTTCCAACTCCTAGTATATATAGTACATGGTCTGTAGGAGATGATCTGTATGTGTGGGTGAATGAATGAGTGAGTGAATGAATGCATGGGTTGCTTTCAGAATATCCAGACAGTGTATCCCATTGTCCTACCCATCTGGCCCACTAGGAGGACTGTGCCTCCAACCCTAGGCAGGAAATGGGATCTCTGAGCCCTGGCCCTTCTGTGTAGATGAACAGAAAGCAGCATTGCTAATTGCTGGAGAGGCCAGGTCCTGGTGGTGGCCAGGCACTTGGCTGCCGAGTTCTCGCCCATGTTGCAAAAATGGGACAGCAGTCTTAATTATGGATGCAGTTATGTTTCATTGTTAGCCATCAGGAGCAGAGGAACAGTAAGATGACTCTGAACAGTTCGCTTCAAATGTAAACTTTGACCTCCAAGCAACGGGATGGGGGCCTTTTTCCAAGGACCCAGTTGATGGTGACAATAAGCTTAAAGCCCCAGCTGCCAAGAAGGCTGATAACAGGAGAGCAGAACTGCGTCTTTCCTTTCTTCTTCTTTTTCTAAATCATGCTCATTGGTTTTAGGAATCATTAGCATGGTAAAGATTAAAGCTATTGGAGATAGCACAGATTGTTTCATTTTATTATGTTCAATTGGATTGGATCTGAGCCATTTGCAAAGTGCAGCATTACCATAAGAAGGGACTTGGAATGTTTGTCACATAATACCCCTTCATGGAGAAGGCAGTTTCTTAAAATTAAAAAAAAAAAAAAAAGACTTGGAATACCATGGCTTTCTTCTGTTTTCAAAATGCAACGAAACAGAACTCGATGTGTCCAGATGGACTGACGGGGACCTGATGAGTGGTCCAACTACCCGGTTCCCAGAGCCCTTATCTTTAGGTACTTCCTTCCGGGACAAAGTCAAGAAAGTAAAGCTCAGAACTTCCGTCCTGCTCTTTCAACCTGAGCCACTCCCCTCCTATTAATCTTACACGGTTGTAGTCCACCTAAGATACTGTTCATGAGAAAGGGGTTTCCTGCTGCTTTCACAACACTTAAAAAAAAAAAAAAAAAAAGTATGTTGGAAACATACTAAGTGAAAGATGCCAGTCACAAAGGACCCAATGATTCCATGTATATGGACTGTCCAGAAGAGACAATTCTGTAGAGACGGAAAGCAGATGAGTGGTTGCCTGGGGCCGAGAGGGCATGGAGGGATTGGAGCATAACAGCTAAGGGAACAGGATTCCATTGGGACAATGAAAATGTTCTCAAGTTGATGTGGTGATCATTGTACAACTCGGTGAATATACTAAAGCACTTGAGTTGTACTTTTTAAATGGGTGAATTGTATGGTATATGAATTATATCTCAATAAAGCTGTTGAAAAATAGTATGAAAACCATGATGTAATTCAACCAGTCTGATGTTCAAGTGTCCTAAATGTCCCCATTTAAGCCTGGACTGGGACAGAAACCCAGGTGTGGCTTGAGCAGCGCCCAGTGGAATGGACCTGTTGACTGTACCCTGAGCATCCTACTTCTTTTGCCACCAATGAAGCCAGTAGATCTTTGACAGCCAGCCATATCACCATGGGGACTTTCAATTATACAATCAGATTCACCTTGGCATGTTGTGATTGTATTTGATTCCCCATCTCGCCCAATACAGTGTGAACCTCCTTGAGGGCAGAGTTTCCAGTTCACTGTGAGCTATTTTTGAATAGTATCAATTACAACGACCTCATGCCCAGCAGTGTACTTGTTGAGAACATACAATGAATAGACATGGCGCTGGCTCTGGACAGATAGCTCACAGGTTATTTGCGGGAAAACTGGTATAATCTAGTGAAACCAAGGAAGATTTCAACCAGGAGCTTATGTTTGATCTAGACTTTGAAGGATGCAGAGCAGCTCACCAAATATGGAAGCAGTAGACTAAGACATTCAGGGTAGAAGAAACACCATGGGGAAGGGCGTGGAGCTAAGAAAAAACATGATGTAATGTCAGAATCATGAGAAATTTGCTGAGAATTAATTTGAGACCACAGTTTCGAAAGGTAGTATATTATATGCCTTGTCTAGAACTTTCATGGAACGGTGTATACTACTCTCTCACCCCATAATTCTTGGCGGCAACTAAACCTAGCTTCTGACAAAAGGGAGTATATTTGTTCATGTAGTAGGAAGTCTTAAAGTTATAGCTTCAGGCATGGCTGGATCCAGGGGCTTAAGTATATAACCCGATTATTTGTCTCTTTCTAACTTTTGGCTATGGCAGTCTCTGTGTGGCTTACTTATACAGTCGATTTTCTCTACCCGGTGAGAGAGATGGTGAGAATGAAGGACCAGACTCCATTCTCATATAATATTAACAAAAGCAGGAGACCTTTTCCTTCCGTCCCAGAAGATATCTATCCCAGGGAAGATACTAGCCCAGTTTAGGTCACCTGCTTTATCCCTGATCCAATCACTGTGGTCAAGAGATAGGCTGTTTAATTAGCCAACTGATGTCTTATGGCTACCATTATGAAAAGGGAATAGAACACTCTAATTGGCTCACAGGATCAAATGAAGTGAAATGTGCTTTTCAGAATAGAAGAAAAAGGAAGAACAAGTGTTCTGGATGGGCAAAAACTATAGTTTTTCATGTTCAGGCAGTGAGCTACATCTCTGGTATCCTGTTCTTGTGATGTTGGATTTCAAATCTTACCTGAGCATTTTACACACACATCTGTTAAATCCCTTTTAGGTAGACTAGTCACAAGAGAGAATTTCTTCATTCCTCTTCCCAGGACCTCTGTTTGCTCATCAACAAAATGGGGATACTAGTGTGGACATTGGAGGCTGTTTGCGAAGATCCTTTGGGAACATGAAACACACACTCAGAAACCATTACAGTTCTTCCTAGGCAAGGTTGGGGTTTGTCCACCTGCTGTTTACACAGAACCTTCTCCCTCCACCTGTCATTTTAGCAAACTCTGATCTAACTGACGGAAGATATCCCCTTACGTCCAGCAGCCTCAGACCTCTCAGGAGAGAGCAGGTTGTTCTTGTACCAGGGAAGATGAGGCTTGGGGCAGGTGGCAGAGTCGTGTCGTTTCCAGATGAGGCAGGGTTCCTCTGGACATCAGCTGCCATGCTTGGAGGGGCGTTCAGACAAAGAGCCAAATTTAAATTCATGTAATGTTGCTGTTTGTCACATTGAATACTTAAGACATCTGCTCAAAGTCTGGCATTGTAAATGAATGGAAGGGGTCCAGGAGTGCTTTATTAGGTGGGAGCTGTTAAGTGAGCACCACATATTTCAAGGCAGGATCTTAATCAGACATTATTTATATCTATAATATTTTACAAATTAAAAGCAGTAGAAATAGCCACCGGAAGGATGTCTGCAAGCAGTGGTGGGAAAAAAATTAAAAAGAACCTGAACCCTAGAAGAGAAAGGCTGATCGTCTCGAGACGGGGTGTGGGGGGGAGGGAGGAGGAGGTAAAAAAAGTAGCAAATTTACCGTCATCGGCAGGTGTCTAAATGTTCCGTTTAAATTATATGGCATGTGCCATAAGGTCGCATGGGTGCTGCTCATCCCACCCTGTTTCTGTTTCGGCTGCGTAGCCTATTTTTCTTTCCCTTTCAAGCTTCGCCATCTTATCCTCCCTGACCGTGGGTCACCCAGGGCCCCTACTTTATTATTTCCTTTTACTTTAGTTCATTATGCTCTGTGATTCAGTGGACACATTTTTTTAAAAAAATGGTTCATTTAAATGAATGGCAAACTTAGAACAAGCCCATTTCATAAATCGGTTCTCTGAACTTAACAAGTCTCCTCGCCTGTAAGAGCCTCCTGTCATTTTATTAGTGCCAGAGCCTCCCAACCGAATGGCTGAATAATTGACAAAAACTGCAGGTAAGGCATGAGACACGTAATTGATTCACACGATCCCTTCCCGGAACGCACTGAAGAGTTAATTATTTCTCCTGCAGTTGGGACTCAGCTGTTGTTTCCACTGGGATTAAACAGCTGTCAGCATTGTTAATGACATCAAATTCATGCATTAAAATCTTCTCATTCCCTTCCCATAGAAAGCGGAGTTTCAGAAATCTCTGCCACATCCCCCTTTATGAGGGAGTGAAAATCCAAGAAAAGATAACGGCCCTTATTACAAAACCACAGACCGGAGCTTGTGTTGATGGAATCTCCTAATGAGTAATTAAGCCGCTTTGCAAAAGTCGGGCTGCCATGTTGACATTTGGGTACTTACTGTCCTTGGTGGCAGCAGCTGGGTAGACTGGGAAGGTGATAAAGGCAAGAAACCTAGAGTTCTTCTAGAACTTTCTCTATTGTTTAACAACACAGAAAAGGGGTTACTAAATCATTATCCAACCCCAAATGAACTTTTTTATGTTCTTGAAATATACCTGCAAATTTCTTCAAACATCTGTAACAATAGGTCTGACCAATAGGAAGTCTTGCTCTCTTGGTTTTTTTTTTTTTCTTTTCTTTCTTGAGGAGAATTTTTCTTTCTGTGTAAGTCCCCCACATTGTAGGAGAACAAACTTTAGGGTTCTGTGATTGTTTTGATAGAGATGGTTTTGTTTTCCAAAACACTGTCTAAGCAAATGAAAGTTTGAATCGTGAGTTTGACTGAGAAATCTGTCCCCAAGGAAAAAGTAAATGAAAGTATTTCTCAGTGTCTTTGACAACATGAATTCCTCTGGCAACAGGGGAGTAGAGCAAGAAGGTGGGGGTAACAGCACCAGGGCTTTTGAGCTGGGTGCCTCCACTTCCACTAGGAAAAGAATTGGGAAATTTCTATCTCCACCTAGGGAAAAGGGTGCCTGTGTAGAATTTTGCTTTTTCTTTTAGTCTGTTTCACATCACATCACCAATCCTAGGATTATTTCAAGATAATTGTGTTGTTAATTCGCTTTCTTTCTCCCCCACCGCCCGCAAGACAAAACTTACACAACATTTATGTTGAATTCTTAAAATTATTTTCTAAAATGTTTCACCTTTCTTAAAAAAAAAAAAAAAGAAGTCTTGCATTCAAAAAGTGCTCGCTCCCCACTTCTGCGCCTGAAAGTGCAATGCGATTTCACACATCAAATGATAACAGGGAAACTCAACCTGGTTAATACCAGAGTACAGAAAGAAGAGAAGGAATGAGGGAAATCCAGAACAGAGGGATGCAGAGTGAAGGAAAAGAAGGGGGAGGGGGCATCTATTCTTTTGGATTTGTGTTAAAAGGAAAACCATCTCTGAGGTACCCACAGAAGCATGGAAGCAAAGCAGTTAAATAAATAACCACCTTCCAGCACAGATAATAAAATAGGAGCGTTTTATGTGTCACATCAATAAACATCTTAATTGAACAGCACGTGGGTTCTCTGAGCCTAACACATGCCTCTGACCGTACTAGCTTTCTAAAGTCTAAGTAAAGGAGGAAATCACCCAGACTCTAGTTCTGCAATGAAATGAGGCTTTGTTTTCCGGAGCCAGGCCCAGGTATGATGTGATGAGTCCACCTTGGTTAAGAGTATCAACCAAAATCAAGCATATGTTATTTTTTAGAAGTATCACGTGACACACAAGGAATTAGTTCAGTTTTGTTTTGTTTTGTTTTTGATTTAGCAAAAGCCTACTATTACTGACTCATAGGAAACGTCACCTGATGGAAATTGCTCGGCCTAACTAGCCAGTGCTGTTAGCGGTTCCCACTCGGCCAAACCCCAAGGCCCACACTTGGTCTCGGATGCTGGGTCCCTCAGCTCTCCACCCTTCAGAATGGGATGTTCAGGGCGTAATCTCCCAAGGCCTGCAGTTCCGGGTGGGAGGCAGAGGCAATTTATTACCCCGACTTCCTGTCCACAGGAGGCCCAGAGCGGCCTTGAAATTTGCAGCTGCAAGCCAAATTCCACCAGCGCAGTCAGGGAATTGAATGAGGCCTCCCCAGACACAAAGAGAGATGGACATTTCTAGGCTTGCTCACTGGGCGTCCTAAGCCCTTCCCCTCTCCTGAGGAGACTGTCACGGAAGGCCTCTTGCCCTGGCATGTCTGGGTCTCTCCTGTGGCTTTGTCATTCTACGTGGCAACTTGAGACCTGCTTGGCCCCCTCAGAATTTGTGGCTGCCAATAAAAGACACCCCTACCCTCATCCCCAAAATCTCAACACCGTTAAGCTTTATGGTATAGTTGTTATTTAGTGAGCACTTATAAGGATGACCTCTTCTAAGCCAGGAGTTCCCAACGGGGACCTAGTTTGCTCCCCACAGGGGACCCCTGGCAATGCTGGAAACATTTTCGGTTGTCACATCTGGGAGGAAGTGCTATGGACATCTAAGGAGTAGAGAGAAGCCAGGGATGCTGGTGGACATCCTGCAATGAACCGGACAGCCTTTGGCATCAGAGAATGATCCAGGCCCAATATGGATAGTGCTGAGGGCAAGAAACTCTGGCCTAGAGTGTTTCTCAACCTCTTATTTCATTATTGTCTCCCACCTCCAGGAGCCTCTTCAGACACGCTTTTCCTAATCACCCCCGCCCCTGAAACTTTAATCCCACAGATATACTGCGTATATGTTTCTGTACTGTCTGCATATCTGTGCTTTACATAGTAAAAGGGTAAACATTTTTCTTCTCCCCCTCCTCCACTCACAAGGACCAATTTTCACCTCCCTGGAGGTGCCATCACCCCCACTGGGACCCTATAGTCTAGAGAAGGGCTTTAGCCTTAGGCAACATGGAGCCAGTTGAGGCTTTGAGCAAGGGAGGGTGGCGATGGGATTCAGTCTTTAAAACAGTCCTGGCAGCCATGTGAAGGGAAGGAGGAATAGGCAGGACGCATGGCTCCTAGATCTGTAAGCACCCTTCCCAGTGAGGACCCAGCCTTCTCTCCTAGCGATGTCAGCCTCACGGCAGTCACCTGCTCCCCCACCCTGTGTCCCTGCCACCCTTGGTCACGTGACATCCTCCTGCCTTTCTAGCTGCCAATGCTTGGGGACCTTTGTGAAACCTCCCTCTGGATGTGTCACCTCTTTCAGTGGTGCAGTTAGCCAGTTCCCCCAGGAGGGGTCCAGCAATATTAAGGGGCACTGTTCCAGCTGAGTATAAATTTCAAGATTGTGTCTTTCTTGTCCATCCTTGGATGCCCCGCACAGCTCCTGGCATGGAGTAGGCACCCGATCATTATTGAATGAATGAATGAATGAATGAATGAATGAACGAACCAAATAGGGCTTTTCTCCTTCTAAACTTCCTTGCACATTTTAATCGAGCCAGCATCTTGTGAAACACACCTACTGCTTTCTGATCTTCATTTTTAAGTAGTTTTGAAATGAGAACCAATGAGGCTGCTTTTGCTCTTGACACACCGGGTCTTCACCCACTCCTAGCACCCAGGGCTGTGTGGTCAGAGTCAGATCCGGAGCACGTGATGTGCGTGGGCCTGTGAGTAACAGAGCCACACAGTGCAGGATGGAGGCAGCCTGGGAAGCCAACAGAGCGAGTAATATCTAAACAAGGGACCCGGGAGGCGGAGAATGAGTGGTGTGATGTGAATCTAAATGGCCCCCCACAGGGAACTGGGAGCCCCTGTAGGAGCCTCAGAGGCCCCGAAATCCCCCAGATAATATTTATTTGCCAGATTAGTTATGACCACAGAAGCTCTTGTAGTGGCCCTATTCCTGTCCTGGCCCCCCCGACAAACCAGACTCCAGAAGTCATAGCACATTAGCTAAATGAGCCTGCCCCAGACTGTATTTCTCCTCCCTGGAAACCCACCACAGCCCTTCTCTCCGCAGAGGTCCGCATTTGGGACAATTTCTCTTTCCTGTTTTTCCTGAGGGGCTTAATGTACAATTTTTATATAAACAAAAGAGGTAGGAGTAAGGGAACAGAAGAAGGAAAACGGTGAAAGCTGAGCCTGAGGGAAGTGCTCAGAGGAAGGTGAGCGGCACAGGCTGCAGCTCAGGGTGGGGGTGCCTGCACGAACCCCTTTCTGGCCCTGGGGCAGACAGCACTCCCATCTTACCCTCACCCCCAGCCCCCCTCTAGAATGAGTTCTTGCTGGGAAACAGCAGACACACCAGCAAGGAAATTTCAGGTACATTTATTATCATCATCATCATCATCATCATTATTATTATTTTGTAATTGAAACGAATTTCACATAACATAAAATTAACCATTTTAAAGCAAACAATCCCATGGCATTTTAGTACATGCGCAAATTTGTGCTACCACAGCCTCTGTCTAGTTCCAAAACACTTCATCACCCCACAATAAAACCCTGTATTCACTAAGCAGTTTTTCCCTATCCCTCTCTCCTCCCAGCCCTTGGGAGACATCGGTTTGCTTTTTGTCTCTATGGATTTGCTTCTTCTAGACAATTCACATAAAGGGAATCCTACGGTGCTTGACCTTTTCTGCCTCTCTTCTTTCACTTAGCATGTTTGCAGGGTTCATGCATGTTGTAGCACATATGGCTACTTCATTCTTTTTTATGGCTGAATAATATTCCGTTGTAAGTTTATACCACGTTTTGTGTATCCATTCATCCATTGATGGACATTTAGATTGTTTCTACATTTTGGGTATCATGAACAGTGCTGCTATGAACAAGTATTTGCTTAGGTCCCTGTTTTCAATTCTTTTGGCTCTAGACCTTGGAGTGGCATATATCCAATGATGGATCATATGGTAATTCTGTCTTTCATTTTTTGAGGAACAGTCTAAACTGTTTTCCACAGCTGCTGAACCCTTTTACGTTCCCACCAGCAATGGAGGAGGATTCGAGTTTCTCCACATCCTCACCAACACTAGTTCCTTTCTCAGGTACATTTTGATCTCCTCCTCACCCCTTCTCTCCCTGACATCGTCCAGCTAGTGAAATGAGATGAGGATACAAGGAGCTGTGTGATCTTCAGTCACATTCAGCTGTTCATAGGCAGCCTGGGTCCTACCTGCTCAGAACTCCAGTCTCCCTTTTTCTCATAGAGACACAGCAAGTGTATCTTTCCTCTAGAATATTGCCTGGGGCTCATTGCGTCTTATGGTACATGCATTGTGGGTTGTCCCACAATGATTACAAAGGGAACCCCTGTCAGTATAGAACATGTGAAAACACAGAGCAGAAAGCACATAGAGGTAAAACAAGCCATTTCACGGCCATTACCCAGAGAGAGCCCCTGTATTTTAGTATTTTAGTTAGTTTATTTCCTTCTAGTCTTTATTTTTTTTTTTTGTCTTATGTCATTTTAGTTTAGTTAGGAATTGGTTTGGCACCGAGTAAAAACTGCTACTGTTACTAATATCAACAACAAGCTAGAAGTGTGTTTCCATCTTCAAGCACATGGGTGAGGATTGCCTTCATGGAGTTGCTCTGATGCTGTGCCCACTGTGTTGGGGATGGGGTTCTTCCCACCAGCTTTTGCCCAGGAATGGGTGAGAGGCAGGTGAAAGGCCCCAGAATCTGTGGGAGCTGGCTGAGGCTCCTCTAAGTATTTCACAAGGGTTCCAACTGGCCCACCAAGTAGAGATTTGTCAAATGGGGAGTTCCTACTAATAAGGTTGTAGGGACCTTAGTCCCCAGACGTCTCTAAGGCAATGAGCACTACCCATTTCCCAGATACACCTGACACAGGAGGTGCTGAAGAACTGGAAGGTCCCTGGCGACCCATGTCTTCTGCCTTTCTTTCTTAGCGTGGGAAGTAGCGCTCCTTGTCCCAACAGGATGACTACATGGGTGATTTTGCCTTCATCCAAAAGATGTGATTGATAACTGAAGGAAGTGTAGTGGAATAAGTCAACCTGTGGCCACCCTATCCCCAGACTCCTCCAAATCCATGCTGAACTACAGTTACCCTTCCCCTTTACAATCATCTTGTTTGTCAGTCTTCATTGCGAAGTAGGTCACAGTAGCTCCATTTTACAGATGGAGAAATTGAGGCAGGGTTTGCCATACATGACTCATCTCTCTCAGTATTTCCATTCCTTTGTTTTAGGTAAACATTTTCACTGCTAATTTTACTCCGACACTGTCCCTGGAATCATTTTCGTTCTCTTGGCTGTAACCAAGTCTATATACAATGCCACTTGAATTGGCAACGTCAGAGTCAACCCTCAATTTTCACAATTAATTGTGCTGCAGTTAATTAAATTGATTGCCTGGCAATCCAGCCTCAATTAAAATCCTAATTGTTTATTTATTTATTTTGTCATTTACAAAGCAGTTTTACCTGCACCATTTCACAAGATGCTATTTGGGCGTCCTGGTGGTGGGTATAATACTGTGTCTGATTATTCCATAGTTAGAGTTGTAGGAACCAACCACACGTGGCATTTCAAATCAGGATCAGAATTTTGTCCTTGAGAGTGCCACCATATCTGTTTTTTTCTGCTTAGTTCTCCCAAGGAGACTGAAGTCCTGGTTTAGCTACTAAACTTGTTGCCTTTTAAATAAGTATTTTTCGGAAGAGCTTATTGTCATCATGAAAAAGAAGAGTAGGAGAGTGTCATCTTGAACGTCCTCTCTCCTTTTAAAAAAGTGTCTGATTCTATAATTCTGCAGGATTGAGCTCACTACGCAATGGGTGTAAGGGTCCCCTTGTCTCATGCCTTCAGAAATGTCGAGATAGAGTTATATAAGATCCCAAGACGAGCCCCACCTTTTGGCTCTTGATTTATGTATATAGCTCTGTGCTAAGGACGCTCTTTGCTCGGTGGTCATTGGGTACGTTTGTATGTAATTCAGCAGTACTCTCCAGACCCCTCCATTCTAACTGGTGTTGATCCTCTGTTCTAACTGGGGGGACCCTGGGCTGCTGGGGCTTTCCTGAAATCTGCATGTGGTCACCCTGATGCCCCTGCATGTGTCGGCCATCTGAAATGGCTTCACCCACACCTCCTAGCAGTGCTCCCTTATTCCCTCTTCAGGATTTCTTTGTGCTTCCTAGTGCCTGAGCCATTTCATGATCTCTATGTGAATATCCAGAAATGCAAGAGAGAAAAGAAAAATGCCAACAGAGTTCTTCCAAGCAGAGTGGAGGGAGCAGGAACAAAACAGGGAGAAACCTATGCAGTGCCGACCACTTTCAGGATGGTTTTCATACTGACCGCCACTTAAGTCCCCTGCAGTCCTGAGAGGTACACAGAACCAGCTCTGTTTCTACGCTGAGGAGCAGAGCAGAGCAGTGAAATCATTTCTCTGGACTACACCAAAGATGGTTTGGTTTCAAAGTCCTTGCTCTGTCCATTACGCCACGCGCCACCCAAAAAGTTAAAGGTCTCCTTCAAAAATCCCATGGATTTAGACCTATTTGGGGTGAAATGTGCCCTTTGCAGGATCTGGCCCAATGTAGGTGACACCAGGCTGGGGCTAAGCACCATGGGGTTTGAATTTCTCCTTAATTGCTCTGAGGAGAGGGGGAAAAAAAGCCTCTCTCGTGCATCCGCCTAAGAAATAGGAATGTGTATTTGCATTCCTTCTAACCTGTGTGTTTGCAAAATATAGACAGGCAAGTTTGAATCACTTTGACTTTGAAAGCATGATTTTGAGCAATTATCTGGGGGAAAAAAAATACCTCCTCCTCACTAAATAGGTCTGTCAAAAAGACTCATAGTACAGCGAGCCATTGCTAGAATACACATGTGTGCTGGTAAACCGGCCCCCACCAATTAAGTAGCAAAATGTCGACTGCATTCAGGCCCTTCCTGGTCCGCAGACAGACTTGTATAAGTTCATTTTCATAGTGGTGTGTATGTATCTTTAGACCTTAACTGACAGATTCCCACAGTGAATCGAGTTGGGAGTTATCAATTACATGGTTAGCTAGGCGCTGCAGTCATATGCTCTGTGGCTTCCTGACAGAAGCACGCAGAAAGGAGGGAAGGACTAATATTTCTGGTGCAGAAGAACTGTTAATATTTTAGACTGGGCCCCTCGAATATGTATGTTTATTTAGTTAGAAAAAAATGTGCATTTGAATCCTGCAAACCCTAAAGAAGTTTGCATTAATAAATAGCGATTACCATAATATTCTCTTCTAAAGTATATTTTATTTATCAAATGAATACCCTTCTGAGCTTCTCTTTATCCTTCCTGTGATAGCTAAATTAATTTCATCAAATTTTGATTCTTCATGGTGATATTATGAATAGTACTTGAAATAATAAAACTACCCTGAGCAGATTGCTTATAAAACTATTTGCAATTGGCAAAGCAGTAATTGGGGCTATTGTTGCCTTTGACTGCAGGATAATATATTCCTTTGTTTTCCTTTGCGCAATATTTATTGCAGATTCTCCTTTAGCCCGAGTCTGAGCGGCAAGTGGACTTGTCTTTTGCTTTTGTGGACTGAAACTGAGAATGGCATTTTAAAATATATCTCCCACTGAGACATCAAACTCCACTATTATGGATTTCTGCACAGAATCAGAAAGAGCTGAAAGATATACCACTGTTTACACTTAAATAAATGGGAAAACATAGGTTGAAGAAGGAAAGTGTCTACAAATGAGCTGGGGGACAGTTGGATCAGGAACCAGGGCTTCCTCATTCCTGGGCTTAGGTTCTTTCCATGCATGGCATCCTTTTTTTTTTTTTTTTTTTTTTCCCTTTGCTTTGCTTTTTTAATGTTGCTTAGCTATTCTGATATCTATGTTGCCGAAGATTTGAATACTTGTAATTGATTGTGCTAATTCTTCCCAAGCAAGGGGTAAGTAATGGACCAGCTGTATTATCCAGCCTCGTGTGGATGGGCTGAGGGCAAAGCTTGTAGAGCAGATTGTAGAGTTGAAGAGTCAGAGGTGACAACACCTGTGAAATGTCCAGGTGTCCTGGAAAGAAACTGCCTGGATCACTGCTATTACAGGAGGTGATCACTTTAAGCCCACCTTATACAGGAAGCTTACCCATGTGGTTTCAAAGTATTCTTAGAAAACACTTAACAAAACAAGCTATAAAAATATTAGAATGGGGTTTGTTTCCTAATCAAGGATTTAGTATCAAAAAGTACCAGTTATGACCAACACTATGCAAAGACGCTGCAACTGAAAACCTATAATGATTTTGTTATTGTAGGAAAATTGCCTCTATGTGTTATAAAATGGGAACTGTGCTAAATACTTTATTTGTCCAGAACAGATCCTTAACATGTAACCAGTGAGAATGAAAACTAACATGCTTGATACATGGCATCCTTTCTTGAGTTGAGCATTACTTAATCTTCTATTAGGGTGCATATCCTCCTAGAAAGTATAAAACGTCATGTGTCTATCAATAAAGACTGAGCAGGTATTATACCTGCACCTTCTTTTCTAATAGGAAAGACCATGATGCAATGAAAGGAGGAGAAAGAGGAGGAGGGATGGGGTAAGTTAGGATCTTGGAATGGGTCATGTGACTAAATGTTCACCAGCCCGTTTCCCTTTTCTCCTGCCACACCACAAGATTATATTTTCTAGATACCCTTGCTGTTAGATTTGGCTATGTGACTGAGTTCTAACCAATGGAATGAGCCCCAGGGTAGAACTAGCCTGGATCCCTGAATGACTGCATGGAACCGACCTCTCCCTCGTCAGGAAAGAAACATAAACTTCTATTGTGTTAAGCTTCGGCAATTTGAAGTTATTTGTTATAGCAGGCAGCATTATCTTAGCGAATACAGAAAGCTGGGACTGGTGAAGCGTTCCATCTTTTTTGAGAGCTGTCCTTTGTCTTTTCCATTGAGTCCAGTACAACCACATGGAACATGTCCTTATGCCACATTTGCCTTTGGCAGAGACCAATATATGACAGAGCTTGGACTTCTTAGAAATTAGGAAGTAAATTGGAAGTCCCCACCCACAAACAGCACTCTCAAGTTCAGGAGTTGGCATGCTTTTTCTGTAAAGAGACAGATAGTTAATATTTTATGCTTCATTGGGACGTATAGTCTCTATTTGTGATTATTCAACTCTGTCATTGTAATATGAAAACAACCATAGACAATATGTGAACAAATGGGCATGGCTGTATGCCAATAAAACTTTATTTATGGAAAACGGTGGCAGGCTAGGAAGGTCCCACGGGCAATCATTTGCTGACATCTGCCCTGTGTGATGACCCACGTTGGCAGGGAGTCCTGGAATCAGCTTTCTTCAGAGTGATATTGATTTACTTAAGTAAGTCAACTGTCTTATTTAACAGCATACAGCTGACCCTCAGGATCCTTCTACCAAAAATATCATGCAAATCCTCATGTTTTTATAACAAGACTCAGTTAGAAGTGGTCAGATTTTCCTTGTCTGTTTGCATGATTTCCAGTGTGGTGTCTGCCGATTAAACCCTGGCAGGATAGGAAACAAGTGTGTGCAGGGGATGTAACAGAAAGGAGAAAAACAAGGAAGAAGGGATCACATGGAGCATGAAGGAGGAGAATTGGTATTTTTTATAGTTGGCTCATCAAGTTTCCAGTATTGAAGTCTGGTTTTATTTGCCATTTTCAGAGAATATGTACTGATATCTGGGCACAAAGAACCCTGGACCTTATCCCAGCTCCAAATGCCTCTGAGCCCCTGGCCACCTCCACCACTACTGTCTCAGGAGCCAAGCTCTGGCTACCCATTTTCAGGCTTTGTGAGAGTTTCAGAATTGCTGAATTGCAGATGACTTTAGCCCCAGCAGCAGGGGCTTCCATGACATCCACATGTGATTCCTTCCAGGACTTAACTCCGGAGAGATCTCCATTTCCTGTTGATTGTGGAGGTTTTACGCACGCAAATGCTCTGTTCTGTCACTGTCACAGGACATTATGTCAGGAAAGAGGAAACAGTTCAGCCTGTAAATCTATGTCACTGGCACAAAGGGTGTTATGTTGGGTTGTGTTGTCTTGAATGTGGCTTGTCAACACCACAGGGCTAATAGCAGTGTTTGGGTCCCCATGGCCTCTAATCACTGCGTCTTTGGCTAGTACAGATCTCTCCCCTGTCACTGGTGGGAGTCGCCCCGACTACATTCAGAACAGGCACATGATTTATCCAGATCCTTGCATTGGGACACTGAGGATTCCAGCGGGAGGGCAGAAGTTGCAGCTGATGCCCGAGTTCCAACTGGCTGCCTTCTCCAGTCCAATCAGCCAGGATCCATCTGATACAAAGACCTCAACTGGCCAAGGAACATGGACGCCGTGTCAAAAGGTCATGGCCCAGAGCCAAAAACACACAATGCTGACCTCCAGTTCTCCTTGAGGAGAGGATTTGAGAGGCACCCTGGAGTCAGAAGGATAGCCAACGCAAGCTTGTCTAAGGTGGCATAGGAACATGGGGGAAACATCAAGATTAACTGGGGCTTAGGGAGACAGTTACCAAAACAGGAGCACACACACCCCTGGCTTTGTCAGCATTTCCCCAGGCAAGATGAGTCAAACATTTATATTTTTACATATGCAACACGCTTGCAATTTTCAACCCGGGATGATAGAAAAACTTATTGAAAATAGTTAATCAATTTTACAAAAGAGCCATAGGTAGAGGCGCTTCCAGGCCGACAGTTTTGAAAGTCGCCTAGAGGATACCAGTCTGACTCAGAGCTTTATGAAGGCATATTCCTAATACTCTCTCTGTACTCCACAAAGAACAATTGGTTTGGACATGAACTGATTTCTGTTTTTAGACTCCAGGCCCACAATATCTTAAATAGGTTGGGGCTGTGCTGATTTTACCATTCTTTGCATTTTAGTGAGTTTTCTTGTTATGGTTTCACAGATGTGATCTGCAGAGATTGAGGATAAACAAGAACAGGGATGGCAAACCCACAGTCGACTTGACATCATTCCCCAGTTCTGGGTCCATGGCAGAGATCATTAATTCATCAACACTTTCCTTTCTTCCCAAACATCGATATGACGCCCCAATCCTGGTTAACTCAGTGTTCCAGGAAGTTGTTACCAACTGACCAGGGCTGGTGCATATGTTGAAGCTTGTTTGTCGTCCCTTGGTGTGTCCAGAAGAGGTATTTTGATGTTGCTGTTGTTTTTTAACCAGCATTATGTTAGAAGGTTTATTTTGACCAGTAAGTACAGTACTCGTGTTTTATAATGAAAGGTTCATTGTACAGGGATTACTGGACATCTCTTCGGGAACATGCATTGTCTTGGGCATAAAAGCTACAGGATGGACAAGAGATGCCCTCTGACCTCAGGGACTCAGGAAAACACACTACTTCAAGGTCATGCTACAAGGTTCTTCCAAAAGAATGGTCAGGGAGCACAGTGAAGGGATACTTATCCCAAACTGAGTGGAGAGGGATCAGAGAAGTCTTCCTGGGAAAATGATCCCAGGGCTTTCTTAGACAACCCACCATGGTTATTCAAGGACAGCTTTCAGAGCAGCTCCCCAATTGAATGACATTATAAATATCGGACTCCAATATTTATAATTTCCATTGTCCTGAAGAACACAGAAGCTCTTTGAGATTTGACATGTTCTTACATCACAAACCAAAAGACAAATGAATTCAAAAGTGGGCTGTGCTTATTAATCCATCCCTGGCTTTCTTGTTGTGGGTACTGTGATCTTTGACACATGAGTGGCTTCCTTTTTTTTCCTTTTTTTCTTTTTGGATAGTGATATTTTTCTACCTTGTAGCCATAGTAAGTTGGAATGTGTTTGAAAATTAAAAATATTTTTCCCGTAGAGGCAAGATTTTTCAAGTTTGTTCACATTGGAACCCTGGCAACTTATTTTATCCCTTTTTCAAGAAAATCTTGAAAGGATGAAACAAATGGATTGCGAAACCGGAGGGTATCTCATTTTTTAGTCCATTGTTCTAGTGAGAGTTCAGAGCTTTCCTATAAAACATATGGGTTGAGAAAAATTGGAAAAGACCTCTTCAAGGACTTTTCCTCCTGCTCCCTCATGTTTCAAGATGCTTTTAGTATGACGGCAAATACGTCTTTATTTCTGTACGGGGCCCTGAATGTTCAGAAGCAAAGTAAAGTGAATTCATTTTGTGCTAATGAGAGAGCTGCCATATGTTGGCCCAAACTCTCTGTGTCCTTTTACTTCTTGGGCTGCTGCACTCGGCAACTCTCTGGGAATGTACTCTCCAAAAATTTCCAGCAGGACTTTCCCTGATGTTTAAATAGTGAATCCAACACAGTGGGCTCTGCCGCTTCAATCTTGGTCCCTATGAAGCCAGAGGTCCCATGCCATCACGTCTGTACTAGTGTCAATCCTGTCAGGAAAGAGATGACACACTCAAATTGAGTAATTTGAGGAGAGTCTAATTAAGACACTATTTATAAAGGTGGGGTCAGGGCGTAGAATAACCATAAGAAAATTTCCCAGGGACAGTAGTGGGGGTGGCTTTTACTATCCTAGGTTTGAAGGAGTAAGGAGAGAGGGCAGGTACTGACACCAGGTAAGGGTATCTGGATGGAGAGGACCACCTGGCAGGAGCTGTAACCTTTGGTTGAGGAAGTGAACGTACCTGTGGTGATTCCTCTCTCGTCCCATGAAAAGATCCCCGGAAAATAAACTTTCTCCCCTGTTAGTCAAACCCACCTAGAGGCCAGATAGTAAAAGGAGTTCATTGATAATTGCTCATATTGGTCAACTTTCCCAGCTATGGAGCAGAGTACAAAAGAGTAGAGAGTGGATCTGGACCGCAGAATGGAAGATGCCAGTAGAGCTGTCAAGTTAGTTTCTTCCCAGAGAGAAAAGCCACTGGCAATAGTCTATCCCCTACTACCAGCCCGTTGCTTCTCCATTGTGTCCTGTGTGTGTCACCGGGGCCACCTTGTTGATACACAGGTACCAATTTATCAGTGCCCCTGGCTGGTAAAACAAGGCCCCATGGGCAGTTAGGCAAAGCATATATGTGTGGTTCTCACCTTTTTGTGAAGGGTATTGTTTTCAATCAGGCAACAGCCAGGAGTTCTCTATAAAAGCAAGCAGGAAGTTATCGGTGTTGACTTTTATGACCCACAAAACAAGTCATTTAACATGCAGAGCTTTGGAACTAGCAGTGACCATCTTTATGGGGGGCTTTAATTAACTAAGTTATCAATATAGTGAGAGTTCTGTCAATACTGGACCATCTCCATATATTTTTCGAGTTTATAACTAATTGGGAATAGTGTTCCATCTTGAGAAGCCCCAACAACTAACCATCTTTCCTCTTAAAGCCCCAACAACTAACCATCTTTCCTCTTCAAGAGGTTTTAATAATTCTAATTCAGTTGGAAGGCCCTGTTTTTAGTCTGATTTGTTCAAGATCATGAACTGAATACTTGAACGTACATCTATGTCTGATGAACTCTTTTCTGTTTGCTCAGATTCCTGAGATAGAATGGCCCTGATGTAATTAGACCACACTGCAGCACCACAGATACTCATCCAGCCAACCAACCCACACCTACCCTGAGGTGAGGGATCCCTGTCGAAAGGATAAATGTGGTCCCCACAGTCAAGTTTAGTGTGGCCAGCAGTGGATGCTGGGGTGTTCAGCTCTCAGGGATTTGAATAGACAACCACAGTAAAAGATTGCCAGCTGGTGATAAATGCTGAAACAGAGAAGTCTTGTGGATTGAGTATCCAATTAGGACCCTAGGCAGGGAAGAGTAATGGGGAAGAAGAAACCATGAAGAAACAGGAAGCTGGCCAGTAGAGAGGATAATGGGACAGGTATTCACAAAGGAAGTAGGGACACGGACAGGGAGAAAGCCAAGGAAGCAAAGTAGGACAGAAGGTGTGTGTGTGTGAGAGAGAGAGAGAGAGAGAGAGAGAGAGAGAGAGAGAGAGAGACAGAGACAGAGACAGAGAGACAGAGACACTAAGATATTGAGACCAACTGACTAATCTGTCAGACCAACGGCCTCCATTCCCCCCCAGATTTTTAGTTCCTGGCTCTGTTTTCCATGAGGCCTAACTGAGAGAGGCCCCATCCACAGCATAAGGAGCTCCAGCTAGTCTGGCTGACCTAGGTCTTGGGGGAGATGACTGTCCAGCTTCGGTGGATTTTCAGAATCCTGAGCTACTAAAGGTCAACAGCTGTGTTATTGCAAATGCTATGGACTGTGTTTTATCAACGTCAAAGTGCACACCACATTGACAACAGCTCTTTGTTAACACTGGGGAGCCCCCCGGAGCCCCAGGGTAATTCCATCACCACCCAAGATGTGGGATGGTTTAGTGAACAGTCAAGGGCACAATAAAAGAATAAAGGGGGGGGGGCATGAAAGAAGAGAGAGAGAACGAAAGAAGGAAGGAAGGGAAGGAGGGAGACAGGGAGGGAGGGAAGGAAGGAAGGAAGGAAGGAAGGAAGGAAGGAAGGAAGGAAGGAAGGGAAGAGGGGCAATATCTGGTATCAGACCTACCCCTCCACTCTCTTAACTGAGCCTCTGTCCCCATCTTCCTGGTCCTTTGTCTCCATGTTCACTTGGCATTTTTTTAAAATGGGACAAAACAGGTGATGAGCACAGTGTGAGTGGTTTTCCCTTAAGAGAGGGAGGTGTCATGCTGAGAAAAGGGAATAAATCTCAAGGGGAGCTTGTCTCGAGACCAAAAACCCGGGAAGGACAGCCTATTTGGATCTTGGTTATTTCATTACATTTATAAAGTGCCTTTGAAAAGAGCAGGGAGCTCTGGGGACAAGTCAAAATATGGCAGCCTTCAGCTTGCAAAGAGGAGAAGTTGAGATGGAAACACGTGAAGGGAAGGACTTCACTGAGTTGGTGACAGCCAGTTCAGCCCTTGAAATCAAAGTCAAAGAAGAAATCTAGAGAAATCCTCGCCACTGTGCTTGGGATTCACCCTGAACTCCTCAGATGGTGTTCCCTCCATCCCGCATCTGGGGATAAGAGGCAACAAGGCCTGGAGCTAAGAGCATGGAGTTTGGAGTCCACATTAAATCCAGGTCTCTCCCTTTACCAGCAATGCGACCTTGGGCAGGTTCTTTCATCCCTTGGAACCTAAGTTTCCCCTTCTGTAAAATGTAAGCCACAAGTCGAAGACCTCTGAGTACTGATGTGAAGATCCAACAAGAAGGCGAAGAGTTAGCCTCCTGAAGAGCTTAGCACGTTGCCTTGCCCACGTAAGCACTCAGCAGACTCCAGCTGTAATTGCCATCGCTGTCTTCATTGCCATCATCACCCACTTCAGGTTCATGCCCCCTGGAGCTTCAGAGCCTTGGGATTGCCTCATTTCAGTTTCCTTCATTCCCACAATACCTGCCACAAAATAATCCTCAATGCATATTTGTTGGTGGATGCAGGGGAAAATGAAAATGAGGTGGTCAAGAAACGCACCTTTAAGGATCTCCTCCACTGCGTGTTTTTCAGGGGTCTCCTTTTTCATTCATTCATTCATTCATTCATTCATTCATTCGTTCATTCTTCCCAAATCTATGTGCCCACATTGCGCTAGTGACTGAAGATCAGCAATGAATGAAAGGTAGTCCTGTCCTTGGGGCGTTTACAGTTAAGGATGCCTGCTTGGGATTCTAGGCCATGGTCTCCAGGGACGTCAGTGTTCTTCTTGTCTTTGTGCACTTTTGTCTCCCTCGTCTGCACGACCAGCTCCTTCGTCTACCTGGACAGTGTTCTGTGCAGTGACAATGACCTACCACAACTGTACAAGGTACTGGCATTTATAGTATTCTCAGAGCAGGGGTGAAACCTTCTTTTTCATTTTGCTGCCTCACTTATCCTCTCCCTGTTATTCCACCCCCCTCCCCCCGCATCCCCCAGGGACCTCAGCCAGTCTCCTCTTCAGAAGCCAAGAGGGGTGTCATCACCATTCCTTACCGGCTCTCAGGAGTGGTCGGCTGTTTCTATGTCAGGATCTTTGGTTTGGCCTCCGTATGCCTTCCTGGGTCTTGCTATTCACTCTTACCAAAGGCTATATCAGTTCCTTTTCTTTTACTTGGCTGACTTCAACTTCTCATGGTCCTTTGAATAGTGAAAAGACCTTCCTTTCTCTGGAAAAGTGGTGCTCTTAAATGAAAGCATTTGGAAGTCCAGCCAATGAGGGGTGCTAGAATGAGACACCCATCTAGTTGGCCTGATCAGAGAGATCAACCCGAGTGATTCATGGAACAAAGGAAATGAGAGCTAGAGTGCCCTCTCGGGCTATGTTGTCATTGCACCTGGATTCCAAATCCAAAGGCCACATGCGCCAATAGCTTTCACTGGCCACGACATTCAACCAATTGGGACAAGGTGATCTCAAACACATAGAACCCAACACACTTAAACTTCCATCTCTGTCCACATGAATCTAAGAATCCAGACATCGGTGAAATGTAGAAGGACATTTAAAACCAGTTGGGCTCAGATGAGCTCATTCCATATCAGATGTGCCTATTACGTGTGAGTGTTGTGTGGTCATGTGTATCCGCCTGGGGTTTGTTTTTCCTCAGAGTGAAAGATTTTATTAACATCATCACCCTCTCCGTTCCCATTATTTCATCCAAATGATGGTTCTCCACTATGGCCGATGGTAGCTAACTAACAAGGCTACACAGAGCCAAAAAATCACCTCATCAAAAATCAGCTGGAAGGTCAAGATGAAGCAGGGCCACCAGGGTCCCTCCTGCCATCAGGGATGTGTCCTCTGAACACTCCTTGAGGTATAAAAATAACCCCAGGAGTCACTGAATGCTAAGTTGGCTTTCTCCCCAAACCTTATAAGTAGGCAATCAGGATTTAACGACCCACAAATGTCCAATTTTTTAGTTTATGAAAAAATATATACATATATGTTTACCTCAGTTAGAGACTCATCTTTAAAAAAAAAAAATCATTCAATGACTTTCTCCCTCTTTTTCCAATGAGGAAACCCGGACTATTTATGCTGCATTTTAGGCTTTTTTTCATATATAATTTTTCATATAAATGCACATTTTCCCCTTCTTTCGGGGCAGAAATTTAACTTTTGTGGAAATGTGATGTGTGTTTAAATGACCAATTTCATAGGCAATACGTCTGATAATTGCGGAGAGATACTGAGTTAACTTGTAGCAATGAGTTGACGCGACAAAGGGAAATCAGTTTGTTTGCGGTAAGCAGAGGATAAGGTGCTGAAACTTTACTATTTGGGGGTTGGGGGGGGGAGGTTAGGGAAGGGAGGCCCTGAAATTGCTTTTTATAATTAAAAAGGGAATCTCGGATGTTTTATATCTTGAATATTTACAATAAAACCTTTAAGGGCTTGTCAAGAGGGTAATGTGTCATTAACTGGGGACTCTGCCTCGCCTCTCCTCTCGGACATGACAGTGCTGCAGGATAAGAGAAGAGTAATTATAGTTCAGCAGGGCTGCCAGGTGTGATAAATGACTAATCAGCACTTAGGAGCCTCTGTCCTCAAAGGAGGACTATTACAGTGTTATCAGCTGCAGGCCTGGGTGTACGGGGCCCGGAACAGGGATGGGGACAGGACCTTGCACCGGGCGGCTTGGCATGCCGTGGCTGTCTCTTAGTTTTGTCACTGGCGTCTTTGTGTGGCTGCCACCGGGGGGAAGGAGACACACAGGGGCTCCGGCAATCTGCCTCGTGCTAATATTTATATAACAGGCTCGCCAGCCTCCATGGCCCAAGGCCTGGGGTGGCTTTTCAGGGCGGGGGGGGGGTTAGGGGGGGAGACGCTTTGATGGCACAGGACCCTGCAAGAAGCCCGTTCTCCGTTGATGGAGCCAGTGGGGCTCTCCTATTCCTTTCATGTCTGTTGGGTGAGGGTGTTATTCACAGTATATTTGACCACTTCCCATGTGGGAACAATGCCGAGTTGTTCCCTGGGCGAGCTGACAGCTCAGTCCTGTCCCGGGATGAACCACGGGGGACACACTGGACCCTTGACTGAAATGTTCTTTAACTCTCCTCAGGGACCAACACCTTTAGATATGATCCATTTGCTCCTTATGATCAGGAAATGGTACCTCTCAACCTACGATAGATCATTGGAGGGAAATTAATCAAAACCCCTTTCAGACAAACTGCATTACATTGATTCTTTCCTCAGAAGCGCTCTTGTTTGTTTGTTTTCCTCTTCCAGTGTGTGGAAGGAGGGCATGGGAATAGCAAGACTGTGTAAAATAGCCTTATAAAAAAACGTACATCAGGAAGTAGGCATCTGAGTACCAGGAGGTGCCTGATGTGGAAAAAGACGTAGTGTGCTTAAAAAAGGAGAAGGCGCGAGGACAACACTTTTGATACAAAGGTTATTTTATAATACTTGCATTTTTATCGGTTGACGTATTTTAACAGGGAGCCCTGACTGAAGTCACAAAAATTATGACTCCAGTACCCGAGCTGCTTATCTGACAAATGCAATGTGAACGGTCTTGTTCTTATCAATGAGATCAGATTTCAAAAATGAATGCGAAGACGAGGCATTGCTTTGTGCACAGATAACCTTGCAGGCACGAACTCCCAAACCAGAATAAAAGAATTCTCTACGAAATAATGGGCCAGGAAGCCCAATCGCGTCACACTGTAATAGACAGTGGGGGGTGTAATCAAAAGGGGGAAAAAACTCATTTCATCTCAGTTAATGGCAGGGAAACGAAGGCAGAGAAGGACTTTCTTTGGAGCGGAGCTGGTGTGACAAAGACCAGGGTTTCGTCGTGTCATGCACCATTTGCCTTTGCACTGGGGCTCTTTTCAGGGCTGTGAAGCCATTATTATAATGTGAAAAAGGTGGAAAGAAATACTCCCTTCTGGACACTGGAAGGGCAAATGAGGTGCAAGCCTTTTTTTCTTTTTTTTTTTTTCTTTTTCTTTTCCTTTTTCTCTCCGTCTCTCTCCTTTGCCTGTATGCACAATGTGCTCAGAAAGGGTTCGGATCCCCCTGGTAAAAAGCCTGAAGGATGCCAAGGCGTTTACTGTGCCCTTAGATAAACAGTGGTCTTGGCATTGCTCACCTCTTTCTGTGACTTAGTTGGCTGGGAAGTATCAAAGTATATTCTGACCTCAGCTCCTCTCCGCTCACATTATTTTCAAATAAGAAAGTTCAAAGCCCATGCCCAATCCTTGCTCTAAGTTTCTGGCAGGGAAGAGAGAGAGAGAGGTATCTGGACACACGGTGGCCACCTTCGTTCTATCTGACTTCCTCCTTCTAACTGTAACCTACCCCTGAGAAGGGTCCCTATGGGCTGCTTTCCTGGGGCAGGGCACAGAATTGGGAGAGGAAAAGAAAGGCTTCCTTTTTTTTTTTTTTTTTTTGGTCCTCAGCTGTAAGAAAGAATGGCTTCTTCAGGGTACTGATTGGCAAACCAAGTTCTTTCTAAATTACGGAATCCAAGTTGGGACTTAGAGGCTGATTAAAATGAGCTTTCTTCCAACTGTAAGACAAATATGGTTTGTCTCCATGAAAAAAAAAAAAGGGAAAGAAAAGAAAAAGAGAACTCCAAACTTCCAAACTGGTTTGTCCCTATGTGGTTTATGGGGACAGCAAGATTACATACACATGCAGCATTTGATTCTCAGGACTGCTAACCTGTGAAGAACAGCAGTGACATTCTGGTGCTCAATAAATCACTATAAAAATGTTTATGAAGCCTGCATTTTACTGTCTTTTAAATGCAAATTGAAAGGGGCACCATTGCCAGTGTAAAGGAGATCCCAGGTGGCCTGAAGGAAGGATACAATTTCGCAATAGGTTTTGGAGCTTGTGTGATCTTAAATGGGACCATTTCCAAATGATTTTGCATTTAGACATCTGTGACAGTGGGTCAGTTTATTAATGAGATTGCTGTGGATTGCAGGGAGGTCAGGCCAGTATCACTTTAAACGGTGGCTCTGAATAAATGACATCTTCACTTCACTGAAGGAAGAGGGATGCTAGTGATTCAAAATCCAGATCTCAAAAGTTATTTTGACAAAATGAAATCAGAACGTGGTCCCTTTAGTGGAAGTCAGCTCATACAAAGATTTTTTTTTTTTTAATGAAACTCTCGTCTTTAAATAAAACTCCATTTGGAAATTTTGAAGATATGTTGACAGAAAAAGTGACCTTGAAAAGGGCAGAATTTAGCCATCCTATAACAATGTGATAGACAGACCCATTTTGAACTGACTGCTCCCTACAAGGCAGATCTTCACGTATGGTTTAGTCACCACGCGGAGGTTTTTCTACCTTCATAGGAAGTGCCAGGTAGAAAGCGTGGAACAGAATCCTATTCCAAGTCCAGGCTCAATTCTTCCAAGTCATGTTCCATTGGCCAGATTTTTGGTTATACTTGACCCCCAATTTCCCCACCTGTAAAACTGCTCTGAGTTTTCAATGAGCTAATGCATATGTAGAGTGTTTAGCACAGCACCAGACCCACGGGCAGGAATCTCTAATTATTAGCTCCATTTCCCCCTTTTCCTCTCTCCCCACAGCTTTCCATTCTCCCTGACCCATGTGATGGGATAAGAGGAGATTGAGAGATAGTGGTCAGTTCACATACATAGTTGGGTGAGAATTAAGATTACTTCATTCGGGGAGATTCCAGTGTGTCACATCCCCAAAAAAGTGAATCAGGAAAATACAGACAGGTACAGTGAAAGAAAGTAAACAGCCCATGAAAACAGGTTGCTCTGCAATTCTCCTGACTGTTTCTTTCCTGCTTCCCACCTGCCTTCTATGGAAAACACCCAAAGTAGGCACTGTTTATAGAGCTATTGCTTGCAAAACATTCTCCTGCTCTCCGACATATGTGCCGTAAATGCTGCAGAGCTGTGTCCTCGCTTGCTGCTCCTGCAAAAAAAAAAAAAAAAAAAAAAAGGCATTTTGCTTGTTTTCAAACACAAGCGTCTCACACGGATCGAAGGGCAAGGCGTGGATCTGTGCGCTTTGGCAGCCTCTCGCTCAAATGTGCATCTCTCGCAAGTCCTGTCTGCTGAAAGCACTGCCACAGAGCCGGCTGTCAGATTCCAAAGTCATTATGCCATCTGTTTTTCCAATCTTCTGCTCTTCAGTGTAGACATATGTTCGAGGGGTTTGTGTGTGTGGCGGGGGTGCTTTTATTCTGGGAGAAGAGGAGGGGAGGAGAAGCACGCCTGCGCCTGCCCACTTCTCCAAGAGATCCCAGACCAAACTGAGGGAGAGTTTTAAATGATTTCAAAGTGAGAGTGCTCCTAGCAAGACATTTTGCAGGATGGGGTCATCTCCTGGAAACCATCCCGATATCAGCGTCGGAAACAGTGTACCTTTCGTGTTTGTGGAGAATCAAGGAGCTGCTTGGCCTGGATTCGGTTTCATTCTTATCCTGGGAACCTTTAACAGTCAACAGATTGGGGGAAAAAAAGTTCACGATTATCTCTGTATAGCCACATGGGCACCAACCTCCCTATTGCAGATTTTAAAAAATGTTGACACTTTCATCGTCCTTTGTTCTTTCTGGCTTCTTTCACTTGAAGAATAGCGAGTGTATCCAGTGGTGCCTATAACAGACTCCTGTGTTACGAATCACACCAAGAAGCCTAATATATGGCAGATTTGTTCTTGTGTTTGTTTCTTCCCTTCCCTTTCCTTCCTTCCTTCCCTTCCCATCCTTCCCCTGCTCATCTTATCCCACATCGACCCTTTCTTCCTACTTACTCCACTAGAAGGAAATACTCAGGCGGGCTTGAGGAAGGATAGCAATTGTAAGGTCAACCGGGCATAGGATGGAGACCGGAATACATTTTCCATGCTGATTTCACGCTGCCTTCCTGGGAATTTCTGAATGTTTCGTAGCCTAATGTTTAGCTTAAAAATTCATCAAGAAAAATTGCACAATGTGAGTACAATGGGGACATTTTTCTCTTGTACTGGTGCCCCACGCCGTGTTGAAATGCATGTCCATTTGCCCTCTCATCTCATTCGAAGTGTGGGCTACTTCTCTGCCTTCTCATTTAGATTCTGAGCTTCATGAATGAGGGATCTGTGGGTGTTTGTGCTTTGTCCTTTAAGCCCAGAGCAGAGCCTGCTGCCTGCACCGAAGGTGCTCCACATGTGTTTGTGGAAGGAACTTGGACACGTTTGTGATTTTGAAGACTTTTCCAATGAGGGATGAAGACACACAGAGAAATTGAGGTGGTTAAGTACAGTGGTTAATCCCCGGAGTCATTCTGAGTTCAAATCTAGGCTCTACCTATGATCTGGGTGCCATCAGATGAATTCATTTAGTTAAGCCTCAGTTTCTTCATGCGTACAATGGGTATAATAATAATACTGCCTTCATCAAAATTTGTGGTGAGAATTAGATGATTCGACATGGCAGGAAAACTGCCTGGCACCGTGTTTAGCGTTAATGAAGGTCTCTTTAATTGTTGTGAATAGCTGCTTTTCAATTTCCATCTTGAAATGTGGGAATAAGTCTTGCTTCAATCAAAGGACCTTTTGAAAACACCCATCTGATCCTGAACTTTCGGGTACGTCTCAGAAATTCTTTCCTGTTGGCAGCTCTGAAATCTGAGTACATCTTGAAGTCCCCCCTTAGGCAGGCATCAGTGATGCTGAGCTTTGTCATTGCCTATGCATGAACACACGTTCAAAGTGCCAGCCACAGAAACTTGCAGGGTAGGTGTCAACAGCTTCAAAGAAAATCCCAGAAATAATGCTAGAGCACATCACCTTCTAGGAGCCAGTGTTTGTGGGGGTAGAGGGGCAGGCAGAGGTAACAACACTCTGGAAGTGAGAAGCTAAAGTAGGTTTGTTCAACATATGCGGTGTAATCGAAAAATATGGTCAATGTTTAATTTTTTTAAAAAAATTATTACAGTAAAAGACACATTGTCATTAATGCCCCTTAAAATACTTCCCCTCACTTCAAACACACTTATCCCATCGTTCTTGCCACTTTCTGAAGCAGTTCTGGAAGTCCTCTTTGGTGAGTGTCTTTACTTCACCCTCCATCATGACGACACTCTGTGTCACACATTGCTTCTGGTACAGGAATTTCTGTCAAATAAAGACATTACAGTGTGTTCTCATACAACTTATTCACTGGATCTGGCACCGTGCGATTTCTGGGTCTTCCCCAAAGTCAAAATGATTCAGGACAATGAGGCAGCCACAATAGTGCAAATAAAGACACTCATGAAAGAGGACTTCCAGAACTGCTTCAGAAAGTGGCAAGGATGATGGGATAAGTGTGTTTGAAACGCAGGGGACTGTTTCGAGGGGGATTAATGGTAATGTGTCTTTTACTGTAATAAATTTTTTTAATTTAAATATTCACTGTATTTTTTGATCACATCTTATAATTATGGTGCCAGATTGAGAGCCCTGTGACAGAGGCTTTTCCTTCTTTTAGTGGATTCTTCTAAGAAAGGCTGCATCACCATGCTTTTAAGATGGCACTGTATAGAGAAAGATGGGCATAGTGATTCCAAGTTAAAATGTTATTTAGGGGAGAGAGACTCTTAATGTAACGAAATTTTAGGAATGCCTTATCACTTTGTACCTCACTTCTATTTTTATTGTATGCACAAGTGTTCAATATGACAAAAATAGACACCTAAATCAGTCTAAAAAGTTTTTTTGATAAGTGTAAACTAAAATTTCTAACTGATCGATAGTGACATTGTGACATATTTTAATTGACAGCATTTTTTCCCCCGTGGTGGAAAATCGATAATGACATTTATAATCATTGATTCAGTAAAACACAGTATCTTATTCCCTGACTGAAATACTTGAAGGATCTCTTTGTGCTTTTGGGATAAAGACCAGCATCGTTCCTGTGACTGACCAGGCTCTCCCATTTTGGCCCCAGCCCACTTCTCCAGCCCCATTCAGCACCAGGAACTTGCACCCCCCACCCCACCCCTGGTTTCTAAGCTCCTGTACACCAGCACACCTTCAACATCTCACCTTATAAGGTTTTGCCTTTGCCTGGGATAGTCTCCCTCCTCCTCACTCTTTAGATCCCATCTGTGGTAGACAGAATACCAGTCCCCAAGATGGCCCCTTAGAGTCCCCACAACTTGCGAACAGGTTATGTCACATGGCAATCCAGGAAGTAAGATTGCAGATGAAATTCAAGTTGCTAATCAGATGACTTTACTTAAAATTAGGAGACTATCCCAGATTATCCAGGTGGGCCCAATATCATTACAAATTCCTTAAATGTGGAAAAGGGAGGTGGAAGCGTCATAACCAAAGTGAAAAAAAAAAACACTTGGCCTGGTGTTGCCATCTTTGAAGATGGAAGAAGAGGCCACGAGCCAGGGAATGCAGGTAGGCTCTAGAGTCTGGAAAAGACAAGGACACGGATTTTCCCTTAGAGCCTCCAGAAAGGGGATGCCGCCCCGTGAGACCCGTATTAGACATCTGACCTCTAGAACTGTGAGACCATAAATTCATGTTGTTTTAAGCCACTAAATTTGGGGTAATGTATGACGGCAGCCACAGGCAACTGACATGCCCTCTAAAAGCCACTTCCTTGTGGGGTTCTTGTCTGGCCTCCCCCAAGAGCTCTAAGGGCACCCTTCACCTCCCCTCCGTGGCACTGTCAGGGTTTGTCATCGTGCACTTACCCATGTGATTATTTAACCCGTGCCCTTCAGACCCATGAGACCCTGTGACGGCAGGCAACGTCTGTTGGCTCACGGTGATATCCCCACAGCCCAGGGCCCACCACGGCCCCAGAGCCCAAGAGGAGCCCAGTATTTGTGGAATGAATGAATGAATGAATGCATGCATGAAAGAATCAATGAACACGTTAATGAACTAATCCACGGGAGAAAGAAAGGCAAGCCACTATCAACTTTAATTAAACACATATCCCACATCCGGGGCCCCGCGAGGGAGCAGCCGCTTTCACTGGCTGCTGGACTTAGTTCTGAATAGGGAGTGAAGACAATGTGATTCTTAACCCACTGGGCTTAGCCACAGGCTGGCCTCTCTGCCTCTTCTCCCAAGACAAAGGCCTCCCCCACACCCCACAAATCCAGCACACAATCAGCTGCTCCCCCTCCCTGCCCCCCCATCTCAGCAGGAGAATCAGGCTGAATATTTCTTTAAGGGATACTGTTGAGTTTCTTCTGGTGGAGCGAAGGATTTGTAGCAAAACCCAGCATGTAACTCGAGTGTTCTGCAAAGCCAGATATTGGTGCCAAGCTAAATTTGTGTGTGCAGCTTCTGTTTAAGGCAATTATATAGTGTGTAATACCCAGTAGAGAAATTAAGTCGAAGTACATTTTGCCCATAGAGATTACCCTCTCAGTTGGATTTATTTTAAACAAGTTTTGCCCCTTATACATTAAGGTGCATGCAATAAATCACTTATGTAATAAACTACACTATATTACGTGGGGGGGGGGGGAATGAGCGGATGGTAGGGGGAGAGACTTCAAATGGAGCCGTCCTCAGGCAGGAAGGGAGGGGAGGGGGGACGTGGAGGGAGGGGGCCATTGTGCAGCAGGAGGCTGGAGAGGGTACAAAAGGCAGCCTCTTGTCAGCAAAGCTCAGGACGAGGCTGTAGGGAGTTGCTTATGTAATAACTGCAGTGGTGTCGCTTCAGAACAAGTTACAGAGCCTGTCTCTCTAGAGCAGCCTCTTGGCCTGTCTTAATCACCAGCGGTCCACAATGAGCCTGGAGGGGGCAGAGAAAAAGATGTAAGATTTTACTAAAGATGAGAAAATGGGGGTAGGGTGTGATTAGGGGTCTTTGGGAACCCACACCAGGGTGATAGGGTTGGGTTGTCACGATAGGTATCATTAATAAGAACCTAGGGACAAATACAGGACATCCAGTAAAATTTCAATCTCAGGTGAGCAATGAATGATTTTTAGTGTAAGGATATCGCGTAGAATATGAGGGACATACCGTACGAACAAATTATTCATTGTTGATCCGAAATTCAAATGACACCGGGCGTTTTGAATTGTTGCTTGCTAAATCTGACAGCCCTTGCCATGGCAGAACTAACAATGATGATTATTCTTCTAGCAAATGCATTATTTCAAGCTCTCACTTTGTGTGACACCCTTTGTTAAGTGTATCACTGTGCGTTGACTAATTTAATGCTCACGAGCAAACTAGGAAGGAGATACTGTGTTTATTCCCATTACACAGAGGAGTAAACTGAGGTTTATATAGGTTGAACCACACGCGCAGTTTCTCTCCATCTGGAGAAGGACCAGGCTTCACACTGAGGCCCATCTGGCTCCTGAACTGTGTGCTCGTCGTCACTAAGTTATCCAACCTCTTCTAGATGCTGATTTGAAAAATGGCTTCATGGCGAAACATGCCAAGGGAGACCGCTTGTCCTCCTTAACGGAGAAATGCATTAGAGCTCAAAAATCCATGCTGTTTAGGGAAGAAAAATGATATCGCTCAGAAAATCATTTAAAAACTTCCCGGCGCGTACACCTGGCTTGCCACAGTGTGCGTGCCCCGGGTTCTCGAAGCATACCTCAGGAACAAGACAACTCAGACCCCACTCTTTCCTGCCAAAGAACCTCTTTCAAGAACCCTCCTCTGTGGGGAGCAAAGAGAAGCCACTCCAATTTACATGTTTGTCACCCTCTAACTTGGAGAGCCCCATAAAACCAAGTGCTCAGTAAGAATCAGACATGGGTAAGCTGCTTGTGATTTATTATTTAATGCAGCACAGTGTAAAAATAGGCAGTGAAACTGAAAGGCAATCAAACTGTATTGTCACAAGGAACGGGAGGGACCGGGACATGATCTAACATTTGCTGAGAGCCCACTGTGTCCCAGGAACATGTTGTATATGGTTTCATTTTATGGTCCCATTTATCAGCGTGCGATATCTCTCATGTATCTAATGCGGAGTAACAAAGTACCCCACGATTTACTGGCTGAGAACAACCGTTTGATGAGATCTTGTGATTTTCTGGGTCAGGACTTGGGCTAAGGCTTGCCTGGTTGCATCTCCTTTTCCACATGGCCATTGATGGGGTTCACTTAGTAGTCGGTTGACGAGAGGACTGGTCTGGAGGTTCTAAGGTGGTCCCTCTCATGTTGTCCAGTGCCTTGTTGGGCTGGCAAGGAAGGGTGGGCTCATCTGGACTCTGGCATCGTGAGCTCAGGGTGGTCGGAGCCCCGTGGGACAGCTGTTCCAGCGACACAGCAGAAGGTGGCTTTTCTTGACCTGGCCAAACAGAGCGCCTGGCATGCAGATGGCTTGCCGTGTGTGACCGCCAAATGAATAAGTGCCTGGTCATGCCACATGGGGGAACAGCACCGTGTGCTACCTCCTCCAAGGAGAATTCCTGGGATAACAGAGAATCCATTCATGTCTGCCAGGCAGATTTGAAACTTTTTCCAGTGGCCCAGGAGTGGAGGAACACAGTCGAAAAGTACGTACGTGGGGGCAGAAGCAGCTGTGGTCAGAGGCAGGCCCTGTTAGCTTTGGCCTTGTCAGTCAGGGTCTGCCGGTTTCCATTAGAGCGCTGGTGTGGCAAAGGATGCCAAGTGGTTGTGGGCACGCGTCAGCATTCCTATGCTTCCAGATCCCCAGCGCTTGTACCTTTCTCTTCCCTCTTAAATATCCTTTTGAAGCCCCATATGTTCAGTCCACCCCAACTGGTGTTTATACTAGTGCAAAGTGAAGGCTGCTCAGATTTTGGGGAGTTGCACGGGAAGGTATTAAATGTGTTTTGAAAATACTTGAAAGTCCAGCTGTGTATGTTTTAGTTTTATATTTAGCCTTAAATTAGAGACTCCATATACCTCGGTAATAAAAAGGCACAGCGGGGACTGCCATTTACCTTCAGTTTGCTGGGGCCATGCGCCTAGGTGAGGCTTTATTATTTGTAAATTTTTTTGGTGGTTTAATTCTGCAGCTAAATTCTGGCCGTTAGGCTTTTGGAGGTCTCCTCTTGTGTTTCAGAAAGGGGTTATTGTTGTTGTTTTTCCTTGAATTTAATAAAAGAAAAGGGAGAAAGGAGGGGAGGGAGGAGGAAGAAACACAAATTTGCACCTTTTTTTCACCAACCCCTGTGCTGGGCATGTTGATGCAGTTAACCCTCAACATACCCTCCAAAGAGGGAAACTGAGTCTCAGCAAGGCCGAGAAGCTTTCTGCCTTTCTCTGATGCTCGCTCTGCTTTGAGCACCATCCTGCTCTCTGCCTGGGGACCCAAAGCTTCTTGACATTGCCTCCTCCTGCCTCTAGCTAAGTCGAGAGAGCCTGTGTCAGGCCGAAGTCCAAGGCTGCTTGCTAATAACGTGGGAGGGAAAGAACACATGATTACCCAGTATTGTTTCTTACCCAAGCTAAGGACAAAGTCACAGGAACAACGTAGCCTTTAGCCAAGGATGATGGCACGGTGTGTGAATGTCCTGGGGCCGCCGTAACAGCATGCCACGGAGCACGTGGCTGAAAACATCAGACATTTATTGTCTCACAGTCCTGGACGCCAGAAGTGCCAAATCAGGGTGTTGGCAGGGCCCTGCTCTCTCTGAAAACTCTAGGGGGAGATTTCATCCCTGCTCTTCCTAGCTTCTGATGTGTCCTGTCAATCCTTTGGCCTTTTATTTTTTATTTTTTTCTCTTTTTTTTTTTGGCTTTTAGAAACATCACTCCAAATATTTGTGGGGGCACTGTGTTCATTTTCTATGCAACTGTAACAAATTATCACAAACTTCATATCTCAAACAACCCAGATTTATTATCTGATAGATGGCAAAAGTCCAGTGAGTGTCACTGGGCCTAGATGAACATGTCACCAAGGACGTGTGCCATCTGGAGGCTGTAGGGGACAATCCGTTCTCCCACCTCGTCCACCTCCCAAAGTTCTTCCGCGTGATCCAGGGCCCCTTTTCTCCATCCTCAAAGCCAGCAGCGTCGGGCTGAGCCCTTCTCACACTGACATCTATCTGGTTCTACGGATGTCCTCTTCTACTTTCAAGGATCTTTGGGATGACCTTGGGCGCCCCCCCGGCTAATCCAAGGTAATCTTCCCTATGCAAAAGTCAGCTGGTTAGCAACCGTAATTCCATCTGCAATTTTAACTTCCCTTTGCCGTATAACCTAATGTATCCACAGGTTCTGAGGATGAGGATGTAGACATCTTTGGGAGGCCATTATTCTGCCTTCCACGGGCACCCTGTCACCTGCCAGGCACAGTGCTAAGTGGAAAGGATACAACAGTCAATGATACAGGCAAGGTCTTTGAGATCACCAAGCATGTGTTCTAGCAAGAGTGAAGGTCACTGAAAAAGTCCACAAGCAAAGTTATTATAAGAAGTATAAGTGGTGTGTGGGAAAGGAGGAAGGTGCTGTGACAAAGAATAATAACAGGAAGGATGTACATACATAGAATAGTCAGGGAAAGCCTCCTGAGGAAACTTCAAGCATGAAAAAGAGCCCATCATGTGAAGAATTGGGGAAAGGTGTTCCAGGCAGACGATACAGCAAACACAAAGGACTTTAGCTAAATCACTCCGGCTGTTTTCCATAGAATATGTTGGAGGAGGTGAGCCAAGACGGTTGTTTGCAGCTGTTGCAGTGAACCGGGTGGAAGATGACAAAGGCCTTGTGTGACAGGCCAAATCTCGGCACCCAAGGATATCCATGCCCTAGTCCCCGGACATAGGAATGTTACCTTATACGGCGAAAGGGAATGTGTAGATGTGATTCCCTTAAGGACCTTGAGATGACCCAGGTGGGCCCTCGGTATAATCACGAGGGTCCTTATAAGAGAAGCTGAGGAAGATTTGACTACAAAGTAGGAAATGTGGTCATGGAAACAAGAGGTTGAAACAATGATTCAAGGGAGGGGTCATGAACCCAGGAATGCAGGGAGCCTCTGGACGCTGGAAAAGGCCAGGGAACTGAGTCTCCCCCGCAGCCTCTGGAAGGAACCAGCCTTGCCCACACCTTGACCTTAGCCCAGGGAAACTGATTTCGGCCCTCTGGTCCCCAGAACTCTAAGTGCATAAATGTGTATTGTTTTAAGCCCCCAAGTTTGTGGTAATTCGTTACAGCAGCCATAGGAAACAAATCCATCTTGCTCGGGACATGCTGTTGAGGATGGAGAAGAGGGGCCCAATGCAAGAGATCATTATGATTCAGTATTCACAGGACTTGCTCCCAGTAGGGTGTGGAGGGGCGAGAAAGCAGGGCTCAGCGTGAGTCTGAGGTCCCTCACCTGGGTGACTCACCTGAGATGAAGAGGAGGAAAGGGGCTTTAGTTTGGGGAGTGTGGAGATCGAGCCAAGAGGTTCTGCTCAGCAGGCCTCTGGGTGTGTGGGTCTAGAGCGCAGGAGTCTTGGGCTGGAGATCCAGCATCTAGCACAGCGGCTGGAACACGTTAGACTCTCACTGAATGAATGATTGAAGGAGTGAATGAATGAATGAACAATTGACATCAGATATGGGAATCCTCTGTGAATGGGAGTAGCTGACACCGTCATATTGGGGAAGGCTCCTCAGAGGCCTGCTATTTCGGGGAACCTTCCTGTCATGTATAAAGGAAATTTCATTTTGGCCTCATTCTACCCCCATGACCCAATGAATTCTACTTTTCGGAACACACCATTTTACAAACGGCTCCTTCTCTCTCAATCAGCGGGACGCCCCCTTTAAATGCTGGCAGTTTCCATAGAAAGGGTAATTAGTAGGATTACTAACATGTGTTAACCTTAATAAATAGGCTAAACACTTTGAAATTATCTCCTTAAGTCTCACTGCAGGTTTAATCAAAGGGGAGAAGATTCTGGGTGGTACTCTTATCAGACGAGGAAAGAGACTTAGCGAGGGAACTTTCCCAGTATCCCAGAACTGCTCAGCAGCAAAGCCGGGATGCAAACGGAGAGCTCTTTCCAGGATACAGAAGCTCTTCAATATTTATGGTCCTACTACTAATAATAGAGAAGGTAAATCATAATAACAGCTGCCCTTTATTAGTCACTCAAAGCATCCCAGGCGCTTTACCAAGCACTCCGCACAGATTATCCTCATAACAACCGTAAGAGGTAGTTACTTTCATTGTCTTAGCTATCTATGGCTGCATAACAAATTACCACAAACTTAGATGCTTAAAACAACGTGTATTTATAATCTCATAGTTCTACAGGCCAGAAGTCCCAGCTCAACTAGCAGTGTCTTTTGCTCGGTGTCTCACATGGCTGAAATCAGAGTGTCGGCGAGGGCTCTTGACAGAAGGTATTCCCTTGTGACTGCAGGCGTGAGGTTACATCTTCTTGCTGATTGTTGGCTGGTGGGTGCTCTCAGTTTCTGGAGGCTGTTCTCAGATCCTTGCCACGGGGCCCTCTCCATAAGTGCTCTCACAACATGGATATTTTTTCCTTCAAAGCCACAGCAGAATCTGAATCTCCCTCCCTTCTGGGAGAGCCCAGTCCCTTTCCAGGGGTTACCTGATTAGGCCAGGCCCACCCAGCATCATCTCTCTTTTGAGTAACTCGAAGCCAACTGCTTTGGGACCTTAATTACATCTGCAAAATCCCTCCACCTTTGTTGGATAGCATCATCCAATCACAGGAGCTCACTATTCCACCATATTCATAAGGTCCAGTCCACACTTGAGAGAATTATCAGGGTGTGTATTTTAGGAGGCAGGAGTCTTGGGGGCCATCTTGGAATCCTGCCTACCACAGTCTGTGAAAGTCTCATTTCACAGATGTTGAAATGAAGGCTTAGAGGCATTATGCAACTTGCCCAAGGCCACAGAAGGATAGACAGCTGGGATTCAGGTCTGGGTCATCAGACTCAGGAGCCCAGGTTGCCAACACCAGCTTGTACCATTGTATCCAGACCCTGCCTCCACGCTGCCCCTCCCCCAATTCCCCGGCCTTCACCTGAAGGCGCTGACCTAGCTGTTTGCTGCCTCCGGAGAAGTATAGGTCGCAGCACCTGTCCCAGACAGGCTTTGTCCTTCAGCGGCTCAAGCTTCCACCTGCATCCAGACACCAGAAGGGACCTGAACAAGTGCCAGTGCCTTTAAATGGAGCCACATTTGTATAATGAGCAGCACAGGCACCAAAAAGGCAAGCTAAAAATGTCCCCGACCTTCTACAAAACGGGACAACGTGGCCAGGTATTGAGTCAGCTCCGTGACGTTAATGCAATTATCCTGATTCAGGATCAGATGTAGTCGCCATTCAACCTGTTTTAACTTGATTGCCAACAAGTCTTGTATTACTTGAAGGAATCGATGGAGTTCGCCGAGGTAGGTGGGTGGTGTCAGCGGCCACCTAACTCTTCAAACTTAAGAGGTGAGCATAGGCCCACACGTGACATGGACTCTTTGGAGCTGTTCAATGAAAACAAGAATGGGCGTGAATGCCAGTGCACTTGAGTGCTATCAGTGATTTGAGCCCCAGAGCCTCGAAGCTTTTCCTGCTTTTTGCAGACGAGAGGCGCTCCTGGAATCTGTGTGGCTGGGCTGGCGGCTCTCTGATGCTGTGGTCCCTCCACGCAGTCAGCAGATGTGCATCGCTCTCTAACTGGGTGCAAGGAAGTGTGCTAGGGCCTGGGGAGAGAGGGGGTGAGCAAAAAGGAAACACAGGGCCTGCCATGGAGGAGCTTTCACTCCAGAAGGCCATCACATTTTCATGCAAATAAATGCGAGGGCACATGCTCTGGAGAAGAGATACACAGGAGACGACACCTCACAGGAAAGTTTCGACCTCATCTGGGAAGGTTGTTGGTGAAAGTGAGGCCTGAGCTGACTGAGATTTGGCATTCATCAGGTTAAGAGAGGAATTTGCCAATTGGCCTATTAACAGGTGACCTTGGGCAAGTCAGTGAGCCTCTCTGACCCTCAGTGTCCTCTTCAGAGGAAAATGGGATGGAAGAATAATGGGTCTTGAGCGTGCTAATTGTTAAGCAAGCTTCTTTCCCTGAAAAAGCTGACCTAGTCCTTCATTCTTGTTTTTGTCTTTCAATCTCTCTTATGTTTCCATTCTACTTTACTCATGCTTAGAATTAAAAAAAAAAAAAAAAAAAATCAAAGCATGTATCAATCCATGAGGCTCGTGTCTGTTTTCCAAGTCTGGCTTCCCTATGAGGCCTCAACAAAGTTTTACTGAGCATCTACTATGTGCCAGGCAGGAGTGAGAACTCGGGACTCGGAGATGAGCAAAATGTCCAAGAGAAGAGGGACAATTGCATCAGAGAGCAATGTGTGCTGAGAGAGGGGTTCCGAGGCTTTGGGGGACAGAGGCCAGGGCCCTTATCTTAGAGAGGGATCTGGAAGGAGTTGGTCTTTACCTTGAAACCCACAGGACCACTTGTTAATTGGGCGGAGGGGAAGGCCTGGCCTTGAGCAGGGGTTCCAGGAGGAATCTGTGAGTGGAGGGGAGGGCTCTAGGCCCTGGGGATCCCTCAGAGAACAAACGAAGCAGAATTCCTTCCTTGTCAGGATGGGGCAAAGAAACAGACAATTTATTATTGTCTCTCTATACATAAATGTGTAATAAATACGTCTTTATATAGTTTTTATATAGGATAATATATCTTTATATATAATACATAATTATACATATACATTTATATATGTACACACACACACACATCTTTTTTCTTCCAACCATCTAAAAGTTGCAACCATCATGACTGTTGACCCTGAAATTCCTCAGCAGGCATCTCCCAAAATAAGCACATTCTCCTACGTAACCATTTCACACCCAAGAAAATTAACACTATTCCAATGATGCTATCTAATAGGTAGCCTATATTCAAATTACCCCAATTGTCCCCAATTGGTCCTTTACAGCTTCTGTTGCAGTTGGATCCAGAATTCAGTTGAAAATCACATTGCATTTGGTTTTCCTGTCCCGAGTCCTGCTGAACGTACAACTGTCTCTTCACTGTTGTTCTGTCCTCATGATCTTGGTGTTTCTAAAGAGTTCAGGGATCCCGCTGACTACTGTTTGAGACTAAACCATGGTGGTTGGCAACAGGGACACCAGCTAGGTGCTGTCAGCTGCCCAGCACCACCCAACAGAACTTTCTTCAGTGATGGGTGTCTTCTTTCTCTGCACTCTCTGGTACAGTAGTCACACGCCACTATGGAGCACTGGGCATGTGACTGGTGCAACTGAACACCTGCATTGAAATACTATTTCATCGTAACTCATTTATGGAGCCACTTGTGGCGAGGGCCCCTGTACTGAGCAGTCTAATTCCCAGCTGAGAGATCCCTGTAATGAGTCCCTGAATGAATGGAGAGGGAATGGAAATCCAGGCCCAAGGAGTAGTATATACAAAGCGCTGGAAAGTCCACAAAACAAAGAATACACACGCGTGTTTTATTTCCTGGTAACCCCGGCACCTGAAATACAGCAGGTTGGCATTGGGCTTAGGGTTTTCTTTTCCTCCTGTATGGCCTGTGGCAGACTGGGCCACCCTTTGTAAGCCTGCCTGAAGGAAGGCATAAAGAAGACCCCACCATCCAGCGGTAACGGTTTGCCATGAATGCCCTCTCAAGTGTCCGTCTCCACCTGACCCTCTTCTCCTGGCCTTGTCTTCAGGAGCCTCTACTTCTAGTGACTTGCATACCCACCGCCCCCACAGCCCCAGCCAAGGTTTCAGGATCGGCTGCCTGGATGGTGTAGGCTATATGCTCCAGGAAGGACAAAGGGGCAGCAACTTCAGCTCAGAATTCCAGAAGAGCCCCCCACTCCCTCTGCACCCTTCCAGGAGCAAGACTGGAGAGCCTCTTTTTTTCTGTTGAAAAGAAAAACACACCTACCTGTCCTCACAGGGGTCTGCTTTACAGTCAGGCTTTGCTGGGAAGTGGTGAGTGGTGCACTGATCTATCTGACCCCAGAGAGTAGCTCCCACCCCTGTCTTCTCCCTCCTCAGTTCTGATCACTCTTTTATCTTCCCAGGACTTTTTTCCCCTCTTTTATTGTGTGCTTTTCTTGAGTAAAATGCCAAGTCCCCTGTGAAGTAACTCAAAGCTTGGACGAGGGCGCCATATACACGTGAATTGATGCCCAGGGACATTGCTTATTTTTTGGTTTCTACATGGACACGCCAGTCTCAGCCCACTCGCCAAGGGTTAAATCCTGCAGTAACTGGGCCCAGTCTCTCCTGAGCTGGGTTTGCATCACAGATACATTAATCCATCCAAGTTGACTTGGAGAACCAATCTGAAATCAGATGGGAGTTCCGGTAAGCAAAGCAATTGCAGGTTCATTTGTTACTTTTATTATCTCATTTCTTCTTATTTTTTTAGCCAAATTGCCTACTACATGGGAAAGGTTGGGGTCTTCTTTATTCTCTTCTTTCCTGCACTGCCTCCCCTCACACCCCCCCCACACACAGGTGTTTGTAATCACATATTTTTCCTTGGGTTTCTGGGTCTGGTGACATGAGTGCCAGAAACAAGTCCTCCCCAGAGAGGAAAAGGGGATGCACCACAATCTGTAAGGATTTTTCCTCTCCTCCTTTTGTCAGCTGGCATGCGATGTGCTTCTCGGGTAGTAATTTAGAGACTGTCAATTCCTGAGAGCCGCTGGGGAGCTGAGCGATCGCCTGCATTTCCTCCCTTCAGCTCGAGTTGGGTCTTTGAGCTGGCAGCAAGCAAGGTCTCTTTCTGGGAAGGGATGGTCCTATTTAAGGAAGGCCCTGGGTTTTGTCAAGTTTGAAAGGTTCTCAACATCTTGCAGAGATGGTGGTTGAGGGAGGGGTTGTTTTGACACATCGGGCTGGAGAACACTATGCCCAAGTTGTGATTTATACCAACAGATACTTTTCTGGGGAGGGTTCCACCGGCTGTCGGGCACTGACACGTTATTAATGTTTTCCTGTTTTCTATTGTCCCAGAATGGAAAAACACTTTGCAGCCTCTAAATTTTCTCAAGTTGTCTATGTTTTCCTGGATCATCCTTCAATTTTCCATGGTACAAAAAAAAAATGTAAATGTTGCTCCATTTGGTTTAGGGAATCCGGCAGTTGCTGCAAATCCTTCTATAGTTTGCAATCCCACAGATGTTTTCACCTGGAGAATCCCCAAATTGGTGGAAAGAAAGCAAGTCCTAGCCACTAGTTTTGGAGCAACTGCACAATTCCAGCAACTTTGCATACATTATCAATCTCTCTGTGCAGCATCCCTTCCAAGGAGACATGGCTGTCCTCATTCTGGAGATGGGAAAACAAAGGTACAGAAATTAAGTCACTTTCCCACCAGTACACAGATAGCAAGTAGATTCAAATCCTCTTTGTTCGAATCCAAGGCTCCTGATTATACATTTACTCCTTTCTGTTTCCTACTTTTGTTCAACACACGTGTCCAGTTCTCTTGTTACACATACTTATTTTGAACCGACTGTTGCTACCAGCATTTAGTGTTTAGTGAATACCCATGATTGCACCCAGGAAGAAGTTGTAATGCTCCGTGATAAACAGGAGAAAGATGTATCCACCAGACAAAGACCACTTCAAGTGATCAAAGGCAGAAAATTAATGACTAAGTGAGATGTGCAAGGAGCTTCTTCTTGTACCTACTGCCATCCTGAACCTTGGTCCTCCAAATTCTGATGTATCAGAGTCCATAGGACACTTCTCTCTGCTTGCCTGCAATTTACCATTGGTTTCTTACAGTACCGAGTGCTTTCCCTGGGTTTCTACTGTGTTCTGGATACAGGCCTATGTCTGGTAACTAGAACAGGGAATGAAGCATATAAGTACCTGAATTCATGGGCCTTACAGCTCAGGGTTTGGAAAGCAAGACTTTGGAGTCAGACGAACTTTAGCTACAAAATTCTAGTTCCCTCATTTTTTTTCCAGCTGAGGGACCTTCAGCAAGTTATTTCATTTTCCTTGAACTTTCTTTTTCCTTGTTTGTAAAATAGCAAGAATATTCTCCTTTCAGGTGGTCTTGAGGGTTCAAGAGTTAACCTGATTGTTGTACAGGAGACGCTGGATAAACATTAATTTATTTTTCTTGTGATGACAGTCGCTTTGCCTAGAGGAAAGCCATAGCATACAGAGAGGGACAATGCCTCCAGGAAAATGCCTGGCTCAGCTCAAGGGTTGCTGGTTGAGTTGCTAGGTACACTTCATCTACAGCGAGAATTGGAAATGCAACACATACTAGATTTTTTTCTCTATACGAAGGTGTGATCAAACAATATGGTGAATGTTTAAATAAAAAAAAAGTAAAAGACACATTGCCATTAATCCCCCTCAAAATACCCCCCCCCCCCCCCCGCTTCAAACACACTTATCCCATCTTTCTTGCCACTTTCTGAAGCAGTTCTGGAAGCCCTCTTTTGTGAGTGTCTTTAGTTGCACTGTCATGGCTGCCTCGATGTCCTGAATCATTTTGACTTTGGGGAAGAGCCAGAAGTCGCACGGTGCCAGATCCAGTGAATAAGGTGGATGAGGACACATCGTAATGTTTTGATTTGACAGAAATCGCCCTATACCAGAAGCGATGTGTGACACGGAGCATTGTCATGATGGAGGGTGATTTACCACACACTTTAAAACACACCTTCTTTCAACCATAGCTCACACCCTCTGACTGCACCAAACAAGTTGAAACTTGTCACCCACTAAGGTTCAACAAAGATTCGACACGCCACTTCCCATATGGAAGATCCCTGCCTTTCCATTGGATGGCACCCAGCAGCAGCATTCACCATATTTTTTGTTCACACCACATATGTTCCCCAGTTAAAAGGTGTCTTCACCTTCTGATTAAGCTAACAGTTACATCCAAAAGGACCTGAATGTTTGAGAAAGAATGGTTCTACTAGCAGAGACTGAAGGCTTCAGAAACACCTCCTATCCCAGCGGGGTGTAATGAAATCTCATTGAGGATCGCCTCCTCCCCTTTCCTTTGAAACTTGTTCAACTGCTCCGGGGCAGAAGCAGTGATGCTGTCACAATTGGAGGCTTCACTGCTCCTTGTAATTCTCTTCCCATTTCTTGTCCACTCTCTTTGCCATGAGTAAGAATGCCTGTTCCTCGTCTCACCCTTTTCTTAAGCCTCCTAGCCCAGCTTGGCCCACCTAGTCATTCTTCTTCTTCTTCTTCTTCTTTTTTTTAATTTGTTGACGATGGTTAGTAAAATTACATAGGTTTCAAGTGTACATTTCTATAATACATCATCTGTATATCACATTGTGTGTTCACCACCCAGAGTCAGTTCTCTTAGTCATTCTTAGAAGATGGCCTCGCTGCCTAATTTTCAAAGACGTTTCAGGTCATGTGACCCACATTTCAGTAAAATTCCCAGTTTCCATCTTTTTGTGCTTTCTCATCCTCTCATTATTGTATTTTTCCCAAAATTGGCTCTTTGACTCCTGGGCTTGATTTGGTTCTCATGCCCCTTCTTTAGGACCAGGATCATCACTTAATTCTCTTTCCTGATGTTTGATTCCTATTTACCTGCTCCCTTGTCTCCACCCACATTCACGCCCAATGGCCTCTACCTGGAGGAATCCCTGTTTGACCTGTGTGCCTCCTGGAGCAATGGGTCTATCATCTCCCCTTTAAGATTCGAAGTGACTAAAGCAGCTATCCTCAATACTCTAAAAATAGATACAGTGGGTTTTATATTTCTTCTGAAGTGGCACTTTTTCTCAGAAACAAGGAGTTTGGATCCCCTGGATTTTATTACTTCCAATGTTGACTTAGAAAGAATAATGTAGACATAACATTAACCACAGGCTGGGTAGATAATTTGCCTGTATGTTACCTAGTTAGTGAGCCAGCCATCCATCCCATGCCTAATCCACAAAAATCAGAGCTGGCCTAGAGCAGAGAGCAGCAAACTGTTTCTATAAAGGGCCAGATAGTAAATATCTAGGCTTGGCAGGCTGCATGGTCTTCGTTGAAACTATGCAACTCTGCCCTTATAGTGCAAAAACAGCCATAATATATCAATTAGTGAGCTAGACTGTGCCCCAATAAAACTTTATTTATTAACACTGAAATTGGAATTTCATGTGTCATGAAATTATATTCTTCTTTTGATTTTTTTTTGGGGGAGGAGTGGGTATAGCCATTCTATAAAAGCCTTTGAGTCTTTTGTTATCACAAGTTTTGATTTGGATGCTTCCAAGTCCTTTATTTGCATAGCAAGTCACTGGTGGGCTGTACATAAACAGGCTGAATTTGGTAGGCTGAATTTGGCCAAGAGCCATAGTTTGCTAAAGCCTAGCCTACGGGTTTGATATGTAAAGTAGTAAAAATAAAAACCAGGTGAAATGTACTAAAATACATATTTGTAGGCCGAGGTATCCATAAAGGTTATGTATGTGGACTAAATATTTGGCTCTGAGTTTCCTGGTAGTCAAAGCAAAAAGGGAAACAAAGTCAGTTGCATAGTTTACTGGCCATCCAAGCAAAAAGATGTCAATTCCCCATGGTACGCAGAGGTACCATGACCTTCAAGGATCATCTGGGTTAAATATGATAAAAAAAAATTGATTTCATTGTCCATCATGGAGCCCCCACTCATTTTGCCGTTACCAAGGCTTATCTCAAAGTATTTGCTCTAGTTTGTGAAATCAACAATCAGCTATCTTCTGGTCATTGTAATGGTGTAAATTATATCTGACATTTTTTAATCAAATCTAGTCATGCTCTGGAACCAAAGCCAAATAGTGTTCCGTAAACATCACGATTTGTCAGTAATCAATGTGATTTGTATAATTTGTGAGTGATCAGATACTTTATCCAAAAGCAGATTATTGACTTTCATGCCTATCTTGGGAGAAATTGCCACTTGGTCTGTGTCTACAGAGACCCAAGAGAAGAGATTTGACAATGGTCTGATTAATTGAATCAGTGGTTTGGGGGAGTAGGCTGTCTGTATTGATCCAATTAAATAGATAATTGTCAGAATTGAGGTCATGTCTATAAGACACCACCATTTCAAAGCCAAAGCGATTGTTTCAAATATATAAGGCTCACCCAATCAATGTGGGCTGCCTCGTCTACATTGAAATCAACCAGAAAGTGATTGATTCTATAGAGCTATAAACCGGGGTCTTTCCTATTTTTAGCAAATAGCTATGTGCTAAATACAGTGCTTTGAATCTGTGTACCCTATAGTCCCGAGGGCAGTGATTCATTATGCAAATAAGGGGGGGTGGAAATATCCAAATCAAAAGTTAGAATGACACAAGAGTCAAAATAGTCCCTTTTAGGGAAAAAAACAAAAACAGAAGAAGGCAAGCTTTCTATCCTCCATATCTGTGAGCTCAGGAAACAGCTGCACACATGTATTGGATAAACAGGGGACTTCATCTTCTCTTAGGGTGTGATTGTGTTGCAGGTGCACTGAGGGGCAGACTCTAGCTCTAGTTAATCAAGTGGAAAAAGGAAAGGGAAAAGGAAGAAGGCATCAGATTCAAAACCCAGTCTCACCGCTAGCTAGCTGGTGGCTTTAGGCAAGTTAGGTAACCTCTCTGATCCTCAATGTTTTCCTCTAACTGAAGATGCTCAATATACTTACTCCATTGCATAGTTGTGTCCATATCAAGGACACAGTCAAGGTTGTTTAGCCTCCCACTTCCCTACTGATCCCCACAGAGGAGAAGAATTAGTAGCTGACATTTCTCATCTGAAATGTAGCAAAAGGCCGGCCTTTCTTATCTCACCTGCACTATAGCAGTTACTGTTGACCGGACAATTGAGGAACACCTGCCACCTGCTAGCTGTGTCACAATAAGCAATACCTTCATTTCTGTGTGCCTCAGTTTCTCCATTTATAAAATGGGGATGATAATAATCCCTGCTGTAGGTAGTTTGGAGGATTAAATGCATCGATAACACAGGTACAGCATTAAAAGAGGCCAGGCATAAAGAAAATGGTCTATAAATTCTAGCTATTATTATCATCCTTTTTTATTAATAAATCATCATTCAAGTTTCCTGGGAAGAAAGAGAGAGATGGGCAGGGGAACATTTCAGGCAAATGAGGTAATAAAATCAACAGACAAAAAAAACGGGAAATCACTGTAATGAAAAGCTATGTGATAAAAAGGAGGGTGTTGATGTCTGGATTCTTGCATCTTCTTAGACGTCGAGTGGATACTTCTTTGCAACCCCTGTTTTGGAGTTTCTCTGAAACCCAGTGGCCACTTTTAGGTTTGATGTGTTTAATGCTACCATAAAAGTCTAAAAAGCAGATAGCTTGCTGTTAATAGATTTTTTTTTAAGTGAAGGAATATGTTAATGAGCTTAGCTTGACAGGGAGCTAAGGGAATTCTTGACATCAAATGGTGGGGGACTAAATAGGTAACCCCAAGTTGTTTAGTGAGGCTAGAAGACCAATGGGGTAGAGAAGCTTCAGAAACTTGTTCTCAGGGAGGGCAGAAAATTGTTTGTTTGTTTGTTTGTTTGTCCCATTCGAAGTTGTATCTATAATGCTAATCCAGTGCTTGGCACATAAAAAGTGTTTATTATATATTTGTTGAATGAATGAATGAATTAATGAAAATGAATGAATGAATGAATGAATGAATGATACGTCTGTAAAGACAATGAAAAGCCATCCTGCAGATCTGTGAGCAGCAAAACATTTTTTAGGCACTTTGCCTTCTTTTGGTTGACATTCTTGGAATATTTGAGCGCCACAGTCACCAGAGTAATGGGTGTAGGATGGAAGCTGAGAGACACAGGGGCCCTGTGTGAAGCTCACACTTTATTCATGGCTCTTCACCATTTTTGTGCAATGACAACCTTGGGCACCTAATGGAACCTACAGACCCCTTTTCAGAGTGATGTTTTTAAATGCATAAAATAAAATGCACAGGATCACAAAAGAAAGCAATTGTATTGAAATACAGTCATCAAACTATGAAAACATACGATCTAGTGATAAATACTCTTCCTAATCAGCCTATTAAATAACACATCTAGTGGTGGGGCTATTACCTGCTCATTATCAAAGAAGTGGGTGAAAATGCTATTTTTGAGATACCAGTTACAACTCTCATTTTCTACGAAAATACTCATTATTTTTATTATTTTTATTGTGACAAATTCACAGGTACTTGTAACATTATAGCAGTTTGTTTCCTAAATGAAAGAAATAGTAAATTTCAGTTAGGAGTTGGTGAAAATCAAGGTGTAATATTTTGTCCCACCGAGTACACCCCTCTGTCTCTAAAACTGTACCTGCAGACACTTCACATAAAGGACCCTGAGGTCGTTTACACTTGTTCCATAATAATAAAGTGTTGGGAGGGAATGGGCACTAGGTGCCAGGGCATAGGGGCAGGTGGAGGTTTCCTGGAGCCAGGATCACGTGGGGACAAGATGAGTATCCTGGTCCAGGGTTCTCTGAGAGCAAATTCCTGCATGGGAAGTTCTTATTGAGGGAGCACAGTAAGTGTTGCCTAAATGACAGTGATTCTTTATTGACTGGCTCTGATACATGAGTAGGAGGGGGACAGGCAAAGCCAAAGAGGGTTGGGGATGATGGGAACCTCGGATTCAAAGACAGCAAAGGGCTAAAACAAGCCAGGGAGCTCCAAGGGAGAGAGGGGACAAGCCAAGGACCTCCGGGGAGCTCCAAGCTCTAAGGACGGAGCTTGAGGCTGTCATCAGTAATCCCGTGCACTCAGAGGGCAAGTGCCAGAGACACATGGGCTACTGTGGAAAGCTTGCTCTTATGCCCATGAAGGGGGCAGATTGGGGGGGAAGAGAACCTTCCAGCAGTGGGCCCCACAGCAGCCCCAGTCAGCATCAAGCCTATTGGCTTATCTATAATTGTTTGGACATGTCCCAGGAACTAGTAAATAAAGCTGTCTGCTTTAAAGTTTGTCCCGGTGCCCTTTTACAGCCTTTCCTCCTAGGAGCTGAGTCCCATTATATTCTGAAAGCATATGTTCCCGACGATTGTTCATTCTCTTTCCAATAATATCTTTGCAGGACAAAGAGGAACGGGGAAGGGAACATACTTTCAGGATGTCAGTCCCAGTTTTAATTACAAGTGTTCGTGGCTCTGGCATTCATGTAATTGGGGGGCTGATTTATGCCAAATAATAAGCACTGATGTGAGGGGCTGGAGCCCAAGAGAGAGGGAAGGCCAAGCAGAGGCAGCAGCTCCCCCCACCAAGCCCGGAAGCGTGGCGGCACATGTCAGCGGCTTTTCTCAGAAGCAGCCAGGGGCCAGGTGGAAAGGCTGGCTCTGGAGAAGGAGGCCCTGCTTTGCACTTTCTCGCTTTTGTGACCTTTCAGCAAGGTAGTTCCCTTCTCTGAACATCAATGCCCTCATCTAAAAAATGCATCCAGTAATAAAACCAGTGGTGTAGGGTTTTTCAGGATTCAATACGATAATGCAAATAAAGAGTTTAGCCTCCTGCCCAGTATTCAGTGAGCACTCAGTGCTGTTGGCTTATGGCAGAAGAAACAGTCACACCTGCAACAACCACAATGGCTATAGCTACAAGCCATGTTCAACTGTGCATTCGGTTCAGCTCAAGGAGAAGAGGGAATGTGCTCAGGGGCTTTTTCATTAGATACATAGTGCACCTCATGGAAAGGAACTGGAGAAGAACATAACCATCCATCTCCTTGAAGTCTGTCAAGCACTAAGATACAAGATATTCTCTCTTTGCACGTATGCGTTCGTTGCATTTCTCTTCTGGATTCCGAATGTGTTATGGAGCCCCGATCAGCTTTCAGCATCCTCTCCATATAACTGGAAGAGATGAGGCCTGTGAACGATTTCCTTCAGTGATTTACTCAGTGGTGCCTTGGAGTCCCAGAGGCCAAACGAGTTGGGGGTAGAGGGGGACTCAGAGTGGAAAGCTCATCCCAAAGTGCTCAGGTTGCATCCAGCGTGATTGCTGGCTGGGAGATGAGACCCTCACAGAAGGGCCTCCTGCAAGGTCTGAAAAGGCCAGTGAGCACCTGGCACAGGCAAAATACATTAGAAAGGAATGAGATTCTGACACATGCCACCACATGGAGGAACCTCAAAAACATCATGGTAAGTGAAGGAAGCCAGACACAAAAGATCACGTATTATATGATTCCATGTATATGAAAGAATAGGCAAAGCCATAGACAGAAAGTAGATTAGTGGTTGCCAGGGATGGGGCGGGGGGAGTGGGAGTGAGTGCTAATGGATATGGGGTTTCTTTGGGGGATGATGAAAATGTCTGGAATTAACTAGTGGTGACAGTTGCACACCCTGGTGAATACACGACAACTACTCAACTATATACACGTTAAAAGAATGAATTTTATGGTATGTGAATTATATCTCAATTTTTTAAAAGAAAGGCATGTGTGGGTGAGGCTGCCAGTGCTTGCCCTCCTAGTCACGAAAAATGCCCCCAACTGGAGACTCTGAAAGGGCCCATCCAGACCTTGAGGTTGCTGGTCCTGGAGAGGACGTGAATAAGGGTGCATGTGGGTAGGTGTGCGTTTGCACACCCGTGCTCTTGGCAGCTAGTTGGTTGCTTATCCGACCGCCCCCCTTCCCCACCCCATGGAGAAGACCATCCGTGCAACCAGAGACATGTAGCAAATGTGCCCATGAATACGAAGCCGCCATCTGGGGTGGAGGCAGGGCACTGGTTCAGGAACATTCCTCTTGGGAACGGCCCAGTGCAGCACTTGCAGTTTCAAGGGGAGTGAAACTCCCCATTTCTTTAGCAGTATATCTTTTTCTGTGCTTCAGTCTCTCTGCCCTTCATCAACTCTTACCTGCCCCAGGGCCTTTGCCCATCCCCTGCCCGGGATGCTCTTTCCCTTCCACCATTCTAATAATCCTTCAGCTCTCAGCCCAAACATCACATCTTCTGAGATGTCCTGCCAAACTCACCTGTCCAGGGCAGTCTCCTTTGTTATGGCCTCTTTTAGAACCTTTCTTTCCTGTCATTTATTCCAGTTGGCAATGACGCACTTGTCCATGAGATCCTTGGTCAATATTCATCTTCTGCTCCAGACGGCACTCTCCATCTAGAAAGAACGATGCATGCTTTTGCGTGCTCTCTTACCTCTAGGAGATAGTACAGTGCCTGGCACCTAGTATGCTTTCAGTAAAAGTTTGATGACCAGTGAGTGACTAAGGAAGGGTTATAGTCACACAGATGGTTGGTGGTGGTACTTAGAAGAAAATGTAACTTCTATACAAAATGAAAACTCACAGCATTCTCCATAGTATTATAATGCTTCATTCTTTTATTAAGTGAGAGGCAAGGAGAAAGGCCATTTTCTATAGTCTATCCCATAGGCCTCCCTCCCTCCTGTTTTGTACCGAATCTATTGATACTAAGAAGAGCTTTCCGCTGAGTAAGGGCAGATAAGTTCTGTCTATCTTCATTTTGGTAAACCCAATCCCCCGACAGAACATTCAGTGACATTCAATAGCGGTCTCTTTTGGACTTGCAGCCTAAATGACAGGAGTCTGCAAATGTCTTCCTTTTGAGTCCTGTGGATTTGATCACTCTTGCAGTCAGGCTTTCAAAAGGAATACCACCTGGAAGATATGTATCCCCTCATTGATTCTCCAAAGAGAAGTAATGACTCATGCCTTTATGTGGGAAGAAGAAGCATTTCTGAGAATGGGTTTGTGGTTGTCGAGTGTCTTTTCATACCCCTGGCCATCTGGCAGAAATGGCACACATCTTAGAGTCAGGACACAATAATACCTCCGTGTTTGAGTCAAGGTAGGAAGTTCACTTTATTCTCCTTGGTGTCCCCAATACTTGGGTGACATTCTGACTGTCTTCTTAAGCATGTCCAAACTATAGCTGCAAGTAGTCCAGTAGTTGTACCTGCAGTTTCACAGAAAACACAAGGCAGAGAGCAGAATGCTTCTCTATGGTATTTCCTGCGTCCATAGACGAGTTACTAAATCCCTACTAGTGTCGTAAAGAGCTGATGAGAAAGCTCATATCATAGGCTGCAATCTATTGTTTTCTTCACCTTTCCCTCCCTTTCTTCCTCTCTCCTTCACCCCTTTCTTTTCTTCCTTTTTGCCTTCCTCTCTCCTTCCTTTCCTCCTTCCCTTCTCATTTCACCAAAATTTTTTTCTGATATTTTTAACTGAATTAACAGGTTTTTTTGTTGTTGTTGTTGTTGGGTTTTTTTTTAGTTTTTTTTTTAATGTGCTTCATTATGTGTTTCTTTTAGCATCACACATGTGCCCCCAATAGAAGGCAGGGTGAATAAATCCATATTCTAAGCTTTTTTCCTCAAGAGTAGATTTAGAATTTAATTTTTTCTTATGTTATCCAGACAGTTATATTTGTTTTCTTGCATAGATGCAGGCAAACGGTTTTTCCAGTGTTAAAACCAACCTATATCACAAAAGTATTCTGAAAGCTGGTGAGAGACTGCTTCACAGTTTCCTGAACCACTCGGAGCAATGTCCCATGTAAATTTATAACCTCCAGCAGTGAAGTTAGGGAGGAAAACATACCTACTACCTATATGGATGTATTTGAACCTTGGAATATTCACCATGTTCTTGAACGGTAAGCACAAGAAAAGTCATATTTGAGGGTAACCTGCCAAAAGATTGCTTATCCTGGAAACAAATTTTAAGTGGTGCAGCAAAACGTGTCCTTTAGCTGGAGACACCAGGCTAGAACTTTGGGTAGAGGCGCATAAGAGAACTTTGCCCCACCGCATCCATCACAGCTGGCGCAGCTCAATCCCACATGTTTTGGTTTTCCTGCGAGAACTGGACATTTCTTACATCCTCAGTTATAAGATGGGAAAAAAAGATGCACATTAGCCACTGCAAAAAAGGCCTCTGAATTCCTCATTACACACAGTAAATCCAGACTGTCCCATGGCACTATTGTCAAATCATCTATGAACTCTTAAGGGGTTCTGATGTGCAATAAATTGATTTAGCTATAACTCATTTAAGTACTATTTTCTAATCTCGGGGAGGTAAAGGATGTTGAAAATGGAACAGGATACTCTTTAAACCTGTAGTAAAATGAAGCTATAAAAACTGTTTTCCTCTGTTGTAAGTTGTTTCCCCCAAAGTTAGGGCAATACACACACACACACACACACACACACACACACACACACACACACACACGAGATCTGACAATTAAGTTCGCGAACTTGTTGCAACGATGTTGTTAACCTTTTTTGATAATCGGAGGGATTATTCATTATGAATTTGTACCAACTGGACAAACAATTAACCAAGTTCACTGTTTTGAAGTTCTGAACATGCTGCGTGAAAGTCAGACGCCCTGAACTTTTGACCAACAATTCATGGCTCTTGCATCATGACAATGCATCAGCTCACACGGCACTGTCTGTGAGGGAATTTTCAGCCAGTAAACAAATAACTGTATTGGAACACCCTCCCTACTCACCTGATCTGGCCCCCAATGACTTCTTCTTTCCCCGAAGATAAAGGAAATTGAAAGGAAGACATTTTGATGACATTCAGGACATTAAGGGTAATACGATGACAACTCTGATGGCCATTCCAAAAAAAGAGTTCCAAAATGGCTTTGAAGGGTGGACTAGGTACTGGTGTCAGTGCATAGCTTCCCAAGGGGAGTACTTTGAAGGTGACCATGGTGATATTCAGCAGTGAGGTATGTAGTGCTTTTTCTAGGATGAGTTCACGATCTCAATTGTCTGACCGCGCGTGTGTGTATGTGTGTGTGTGTGTGTGTGTGTGTGTGTGTGTGTGTGTGTGTGTGGCTATATGTATAGAAGATCTTTTTATTAAAATATAGCTAACATACAATATTAGATTCAGGTGGACACCATAGTTATTCAACATTTGTATACCTAAAGAAGTGATCACCATAAGTCTAGCAACCATCTGACAACGTACCACGTTATCACAATATTATTGACTATATTCCCCATGCTGTATATTACACCCCCATGACTTATTTGTTTTATGCCTGGAAATTTGAACCTCTTATTCCCCTTCATCTTTCCCGTCCTTTTTAAATTTTTCAATTACATTTGACATTTAATATTATCTTATGTTAATTTCAGGTGTACAGCATAGTGGTTAGACATTTATATCATGTAAGAAATGATCCCCCTGACTAGTCTAGTACCCACCTGGCACTATACAAAACTATTACCATATTATTGACTATATTCCCTGTGTTGTACTTTACATCCCCATGACTATTTTGTAACTCAGTTTATACTTCTTAATCCCTTCACCTTTTTCACCCTGCCCCCCAACCCCCTCCAATCTATCACCCCGACAAATCTAGTACTCATCTGACACTGTATATAGTTATTAAAATATGATTGATTATATTCCTTATACTATACCCTACATTCCCATAACTATTGTGTAACAACCAATCTGTACTTCTTAATCCCTTCACCTTTTTCACTCACCCCCAAACCCCCTCCCATCTGGCAACTATCGATATGTTCGATGTATCTATGAGTTTGTTTCTGTTTTGTTTGTTAATTTTGTTCTTAGATTCCACATATAAGTGAAATCACCTTGCATCTGTCTTTTTCTGTCTGACATAGTCCACTCAGCATAATACCCTCCAAGTCCATCCATGCTGCCTCAGATGGCGAGAATCCTTTCCCTTTCCTGGCCAACCAATATTCCATTGCATCTATGTTCCACCTCCTCTTTATCCATTCTTCCATCCACAGAAACCCAGGCTACCTCCACATCTTGGCCATTGTAAACAGTGCTGCAGTGAATATATGGAAGCACACATCTCCTTGAAGTAGCATTTGGATTTCTTCAGATAAATACCCTGAAGTTGGGTTACTGGGTCCTCCTTTGTCTCTTGTTGTAGCCTGTTTTAAAATCCATTTTGTCTGGCATAAGTATTGCTACCCCAGCTTTCTTTCTTTCTTTTTTTTTTTTTTTTCAATTTCCATTTTCATGAAATTTCTTTTTTCATCACTTTACTTTCTGTGTGTGCCTTTCAATCAGAAGTTTCCTGTAGGCAGCATATGTAAGGATTTTGTTTTCCTCTCCATTCAGTCCTTCTATGTCTTTTAAGTGGAACATTTAATCTACTTATATTGAAAGTAATTGTTGATAGATATGTAGGTATTGTCATTTTATTATTTATAATTTTGACTTTTTGTTTTTGTCTCAAAGAAGTCCCTCTAACATTCCTTGTAATGGTGGTGATGAACTCCTTTAGCTTCTTCTTCTCTAGGACGGTCTTTATCTGTCCTTCGATTCTAAATGATAGCATTGCTGGGTAGAGTAGTCTTTATTGTAGTTCCTTGATTTTCATCACATTGAATATTTTGTGCCAGATCCTTCTGGCCTACAAAGTTTCTGTTGAGAAATCAGTTGACAATCTCATGGGAGTTCCCTTGTAAGTTACTAGTTGCCATTCTCTTGCTGCTTTTAGGATTCTTTCTTTGTCTTTAACCTTTGCCACTCTAATTATAATGAGAAATTATAAAGAAAATTTTTCAGTCATTGTTTCTTCAAATAGGTTCTCAATCCCTTGCTTTCTCTCTTCTTCTGCTACCCATAAGATGTGAATATTGTTATGCTTGATGTTGTCCTAGAGGTGTCTTAAATTCTCCTCATTTTCTTTGGATTCTCCTTTTTTTTTTTTTTTTTTGCTATTCCAATTGGGTGTTTTCTGCTACCTTATCTTCCAAATCGCTGATTCAATCCTCTGCTTCATCTAGTCTGCTGATGATTCCTTCTAGTGCATTCTGTAGTCTTCATTCTGAAGTAGTCTTTACTTCTGACTGGTTCTTTTTATGATTTCTATGTCCTTTTTCATGCTTGCTATCTCTGTTGAAATTCTCACTAAGTTCCTTGAGCATACTTATAACCACTCTTTTGAACTCTGTATCTGGTAGGTTGCTTGCCTCCGTTCAGTTTAGTGCTTTTTCTGGAATTTTCTCCTGTTCTTTCATGTGGGATATATTTCTTTGTTTCCTCATTTTGGCTGCCTCTCTATTTGTTTCTATGTATTAGGTAGATCTGCTATGTCTCCCAGTCTTGGCCGGGTGGCCTTATGTAGTAGGTGCCCTGTGGGGCCTTGGCACAGTCTCCCTGGTTACCTGCTTTGGGTGCTCCATGCGTGTCCCTTGTGTGGGTTATGCATGCCTCCTGTTATAGATGAGCCTTGGTTGCTATGGGCACGTCAGTGAGTGGGAATAACCCTCAGGCTGAATGGCTGTGGGTTTTGGCCACATCCACAGCTTACAGACTGCTGCGCAGGGGGCTTACCCCACTGAATGGGATTCACCCAGATGCCTGTTGAGACCGCCCTTCATGTGTGCCACTTGTGGGGCTAATCCGGCAGTGCTCTGCTGTCATCTGAAGCCAACCTCCAAGTATGTTCATTCTGGGGCCTCTTGCGCAGGGCTCTGGTGCAGGCCCAGGTCACCCACTGCCTGTGACTGGCTGGGGACTAGCTAGTAAGAGCTACAAAGTAATCCACGGTTGTTCACTGCTTGTGCGAGCCCTGGAAGCATGTGGGAGAGCTCACACTGCAAACTGAGGATGTCTTCCACCAATACCGGACTTGGAGTAGCTCCGCAAAATGGCAGGACACCCCAATGCCTGCTGCCACCAACCGACTCCCTTGATGTTCAGCCACTGATAAAGCCTTCTGTAGTACACAAGTTGGGTGAGGCAGGGTCTCAGTGAGTCACTAGAGTGGGAAGAGTGGTGGTCACCAATTTAATGTAAAATCTGGTTTGGTGCCAGTGGTGAGCCTGAAGCTACTCAGCAAAAGTCTCAGAGCACACTGAGGTTGCTTTTGCCTGCCTGGGGTCTGTCGGACTCTGATAGTTTTCCAAGAAAGAGTGCAATGTGGGTGGGACTGGCTTCTCTTGGAGAAAGTGCCTCCCAAGTTGGGGGAGTTGGGTGGGGCAGGGTCCCAGTGAGTCAGCAGAACAGAGCTGCAGAGCTCACCAGACCAATCAGATTCAGATTTTGCCGTAAGCGTAGGGGGCGGGCTCAACACACTAAAGATGGCGGCTGCCTGCCAGCTGCCTGTGAGGAGTTCCTTGCTCCTCCTCACAGGGAAATGGCGACTGCCCTCCAGCCCTCAACCCAAAGCAGCATACCTCAGTCTTGCCTGCGTATGTCTCCAACACCCCCAAGTTATTGTCCCTCCACTGGAGCTCAAGGTGAGTGCCTGGGAAGGAGAGAGGCTATGTGCGGGCCCTTTAAGAGGATGCCTGGGTTTCCTGCCATCTTCCATCCCACCTGCATGGTTGGAATCCCCGCTGTTTTTCACAACCAGATGTTGTGGGGGTTCCTCTTTCTAGCACCAGTACTCTGGGCTGGCGAGGCTGATGAGGCTCTTCTGGGGGGAACTTCTGTGGCTGAGATATCCCTCCCGGTTCTCAACCGCCACTTGTAGGTTTGGGATTAACTAGTTCTACGTCTCTGCCCCTCCTACGAGTCTTGACGTGGCTTCTTATTTATATCCTTAGTGATAAAACTTCTGCCAGCTAGACTTCAGATGGTTCTCCAGGTTGATTGTTCTATAATTTAGTTGTAGTTTTAATTTGTTCACGGAAGGAAGCAGGCACAGTGTTTATTTACTCTGCCATCTTGGATCTCCTAGGGCAATGTATTTTTATGTAGAATTGACATTTCTAACTTTCGTGAGAAATTGCTTGTCCTTTAAACTTTAGGCATTGATGGACTTAATTATGCTTTTCAACAAGATTTTGCATATTTAATATTTTCATTTAGAGCTTCCAGGAATCTCAATTATTAATTCCACTGTGGGTTTACTGGTCTTTTGACTCTCTCTTTAGTATAAAGATTGTAGATTCATCAAACATTGTTTACTATCCTCAAATTTCAACAGTGTTTTAAATCAAATAGAAAATCCAAAAGGAATATAAATGCACACAGTCATTTTAATGGTGTAATTGGGCCAAGAGCCTGTATGTATCATAATTTCTTCATAATCCTGACGGTGGATAAGCCATTCCTTTGAACCAGAATAAGCACTGATTTACCCCATAATCCAACTAGATAATTATTTGTGCCTTTGTGTGACCGAAAAATAGCATCTGCCCAAAAGATACTATTTATAAAAGTAAACTGTTGCAAGTGGAGCTTAGTGTTAACCAGAACTTTATGAATAAGTAATGAAGTCTAATTTTCCGTTATTATAGCCATTGCTTAAAAATGCATGTCTGCCAGGCCATTGTAATGATTTTATATTACTTAGGAAAACTTTTATGATTCTCCTCTTTTTATTTTTTCAATAATTACTTTATTACTCCTTCATTAATGTTTCTCTCCTCCGGTGCATATGTGGGCCTTCTGTAAAGCAAGCTGACAAATGTAGTCGTTGCATTTTTCTAAATCGCCCCCAAGACTACCCAGCACTTCACATACTTTTCATGTCGCTCTTTCCTCAAAGCGTTTACCAGGCTGCCCTTTGATGTTCGTGGGCAATCCCGTTAGCTATGATGGTTTAAGGTCCCCACAGAAACTCTGCCACAAAGGAGCTGACTCTGGGCCAAGAGTGATCCCTGCAGCACAACACATCGGCTCACCGAGGAGGGCTGTCTCTCCCCATCTGCTTTTAGGTTTGGCTCCTCCAAAGATTACTCACCGTATCCTGGTACAGCATGTGTATGGCTTGGAAGGAGCATGCACTTGGGTCCTCAAGCCTTGGGCTAGCAGATGCTTCTGCCAGCACATTTTGCTATCTGGGCATTTGTGGCCATTATCAAACATGCCAACTAGATTTAAGTGCAGACACTGATATTCTGAGGAATCCAACAGAAAAGTATGTAAACACTAAAATTTCTTTAAGATGTGAAGGACAGCTTTCACATTGTGCAGAAACCTGCGTCCTCTCCTTGGGGTGGGGTCGGGGCATTTAGGCTTGCAGGGGCTTCTCAGCTGGATTGGTCCACATGTGGGGTGTGGAGTGGTGGGTAGACATTGTTTGGTGCTGACTAGCATGTCGTGCCCCTGTCCCCATCCTGGCACTGCTGTCCCTTTATAGTCCATTGTGGCCTCTAAGTCCTTTTGCTTTGGGCTTTCTTGATTTGGTCCATAAAATTAAAGGTATTAGACATTTCCAAGTGTGCCAAAGAAAAGGACTCTTAATTTCCATGAGATCCATGTTCTAATGATTCCCAAGAGTTTGAGATCAATCGGCCATCAAAGTCCAAAGAGAAGAAAAAAACTACCAACACTTTATGTACTTGAGTCCTAAATTCAATTAATCTGGACATAAATGAGATTTTGTGATCTATTTTTTAATTTTTTATTGTGATTAAATATACATAACAAAATTTACCATCTTAACCATTTTTTAAAGTGTACAGTTCAGTGGCCTAAAGTACATTCACGTTGTTGTGCAACCATCACTACCATCCATCTCCATTCCCCAACTGAAGCTGTATTACATTATAAACACTGACTGCCCGTTTCCTCCTTCCCCCAGCTGTTGGCATTCTACTTTCTGTCACTGTGAATTTGACTTCTCTAGGGGCCTCGTGTAAGTGAGATCATACAGTACTTGTCTTTGTGGCTGGCTTATGTCAAGGTTCATGCATGTTGTAAATGTTTACCTGTGTAAACCAGAGCCTCCAGGTTGGGGACTGACTGCCCCACCATTAGGCAGGTGTGGCTAGCCCATCTCGCAGGGACATGGGAACTGGGTGGCAGTGACAGGCCAAAGGACTATGCAGAGGATCTCTGATTCAGTGTCAGAGAAGGCAGACATGGTAAGAGGAGCCAACTACCGCCTCGTAACTGTGGCTGTGCTCATGTGGTCTCATGGGCTGGTGGTAATGGGGCACGGACCTGCACAGAATACCTTTTATTATGCACTCTTGACATTTTTTATATTAATCTTTTTTCTCTCCCATCTATAATATTTCCCCACACACCACGCTAAAGAGATATTTTAAGCATTAATTCTCCCAAAAAGCCTCATGCCCAATGTAAAAATATTTCACTGTCTCTGAAAAAGGCACTCTATATAAATGAAAAGCCCCCTTATTAGTAATGACAAGAATTTTTCTGAAATCCATTTGGGTATCCTCTATGCTTTGATAGGAGTACATAAATAATGAAATTGTATGCAAACTATCAGAATACAAAATGCATTTTCTCCAAAATATACGCTACCTGGCCCTTGCTCTGACTGCCCTCGTTTCTCATGAGCAGCAGTTCCCCAGGCTCAGTGGAGACGTGCCACTCTCTTTAACATTCAGTCCCCTAAGACCAGCTTCCCCAATGCTCTTTAGTCCCAGATATGTATTCTGTTGTAGAATAATGATCCTCTGCTGGATTTTCCCAAAAGCATTTATCTTTTCAACATCAAGCATATTGAATGATTTTGTGTCATTTTCTTTAAAAAAAGAAAAAGAAATTAATTATTTAAAAACAAAAATACTTTTCTATCAGAGCATACCTACAGTGCTCGAAGCACTCACTTACTGGAATGCCATAAATTACATGAAGGAATTATTCATTGTATCTCTAAACATACCTTCCATTTTCCTGGGCAGTCTATTAAGCATGGCCTTTTAAATTATTATTTTAAAGATAAAAGATAATGGAACTATAGCATTAAATATATTTTGTAAATGATCCACTAGTGAGATTATTGAAAAAAATAGTACAGACAAGTAGATAATCAGAGTAAAATTAGCTGTAATTCATCAAGGGTTAATTTATGGCTGGTTATTTTAACTAGTCAACATTTTCTGCATTAAACATTAATTCTAATATCCAGAAAAATAAAACAAATGAATAAGTTTTTGAAAAAAATAAATTCCTATTGTACTATCATCCAATACCAGTATTTTCATTTTTGCATATCCAGCATGAGTTTCTCTAAATAACACCAACTAGAGACCACAATAAGTCTCCAAAAACCAAACAAAATTATCTTTCTATAATCACTGGCTCCAACTATACAGCTAAAAACCCAGTCCCTTCTTTGGTTTCCAGTGGTGGGGAAATCCAGGAGTGTTCTAGACTATCTAAAATATGTCACCAGAATCAAAAGGCTGACCCCCCATTAGAAGGCGACCAAGAGAAGCAAGCTGAAGTGAGGGCCCGGGGACAGATGTAACGGTTTGTGATTTATCCACAAGGGAAAGGATCTGCACCAGGCTGTTCCTTAAATATCTTATGACCGGAAGTGAAAGGGTGTCTAGGGGGTAAGAAGTCGCAGCTTCTTAAACGGGCCTCTTCAGACTGTCCCAGGAGCCCAGAAGGCCATGCAGACATTCTCCCCAGTGTCCCTTGGCTTTTTGATTGGAGAAGTATGCTGATTAAGAATGTCTTCTCTCTGCTGATCCTTTGAGCATGCCTGCTTTTTACCTTTGACATTGATCCATGCTCTTTTTCCCATCTTCCCACTTTTGAGTTCTCCTTTTGCCGGCTCCCCAGGCTATTTTTCACTCCCCATAAGATCCCGTGGACTTGGAACTTGGAATTTTCTTGGCTCAAGTTTCTTTCTTCTCAGGTGCTCTCTCAAACACCACACCCCCTGCAGCTGTCACCCCATTTTGGCAAGCACGCCATCGGACCCAATCTTTAACCAGACTCTCACCAGATAGTGGTCATCAGGTGGCAACTCTTTTTGCTGAAAAATTCAAAAATATCACTTTTTCTGCATTAATCAAACAATGCCCTTCATGTTCAACTTTGCAATTTAAGTCCTAGTCTTGTCCCATAGAATTATTGCCGATTGATCTCCGTATAAATGTCTGGGTTTTCTGCATTATTAATGACATGCTAGGATTTTGACAAGCCTTCCTTTGGTGCAGCTTGCTCTAAAAAGTGACTGTGGAAGTGCCAGTCAGGGCGTCCCTCTGTCTGAATTGTTAGAGCCTTTGGTTTAATGGGAAAAAGAAGTGGATGATACACCTTGATCTGTTCCTCTAGGAGTGGCTTACCAACCCCATTACATTGACAGTGGCTACCTGGGATTCTGGTTTAGGAAGAACTGTGAGTCTGTACTTTCACTAGATTGAAATAGTTCTGGGATTGATTAGCATGTTTGCAGAAGGAGGAGGGTTAGGGAAGATAGTCATGCATGTTGCATATCTGCCATGAGCTCTGAGTTTATTCTACCTCAGAAGAGACGACCTTGAAGAGATTAGCGTCAGGTGATTTTTAGACACAAGAAGAGGTTCAGGTTCGGTGGAGGTGCCAAAGGAATTGTTCCACATGGGCAATGAGGGGTTTTGACGTCACCTCTTCTGAGTTCATTATCTTGGCCCCACTCAGCCAGACAAAAAGGAATATGAGCACGGGCTACTTGTGCAGCATGGCTTCTGTGTTAACTAGTTTTTGTTACTGCTTCTCTGGTACCCTCTTGAGAATGTGGGTCTTTCCTTTCAGACTCAGGCCAGGGCCTGGGGCTTTTCGAAACTGTGATTTTTGGTTTACTGCATCCCTTAAGGAAGAAAGAGAGGAGCACGGGGCTTCCAGGAAAGCTGGGGCAGCCTAACAAGCAGCAGCAATTTCTGCTCTGGAATTTCTAGGTCTTTCTCTAGTTCTGCTCTCAGCTCTAGGGGGACATCCCTTTTCCTACCCATCCTTGCCTGGTATGTGCCAGGGCCTGTGTAAGACCAAAAAGGTACGGACTCGAGTCTAGTATGTAGAGGAAGGATGAGCCTTTCCAGGACCAGGTGATTGGAGGGGGATCCTTTTTGAAGGTAAGGTGTGCTGAGCACTGGACTGAGGAGTTCCTTGCGGAAAGGCTGATAAGCCTATGGAATGAGTGTTGGGCTAGGAGAGCGGGACCCAGCAGTCATCACCTGCTCAAGGTCACGCTGCTAGGGAGTGGCAGAGACCAGGTTCAGATCTATGTGTTTACAAGGTCCCGGCAGTGGAAACCACGCCCTGCGACTACCTCCCTGCCTCCCAGCTGAGGTCAGGTGGCCACATTGCCAAATCCTCCCAGCCTCCCACAACCTTACTTTCTCGTGAAAGGTTAGTAAATAGACCTTACTGGGATGGTAGGACAGTTTGGCCTGGTTTGCATTTCTGGTCAGGTTGAGTCGCTTTATCCCCTACAAGGTCATCTAGGACATTTTTACCCCCAGGGTCTGTAGATCTTTCCACCAGAGATTAGGATTCTGCCTGGCTTCTGCCTGCCCTCTGGGTGGCTGGCTGTGCCAACAGAAATGCCAGCTGCAGTGAGAAGGACAGGCTCTCCATCTGAGAAAAGCACGAGGATTCGCTTGTCTTTTTTTTTTTTTTTTCCTAGTATGGTTCCTCCCCTACATAACGAGAAAAAGCTAATTAACGCGTGATGGCACCCAGGCTGCAATATCTGCCAGTTCCCTTGTGCGGGATCCTCTTTAGCATTCTCTCAGCTTCCCTCCTCAACAATAAATTCAGATTAGCGATTGGGAGAGAGCAGTATCCAGTTCAAAAGGATCTGTCCCCACAGTGATACTCCAGGCAGGGTGAGAGGCCACCTGCACTTTTTTTTTCCGTCACCTAGCACCCTGTTGTCCCTTTATAAATATTTGTCTTTACTCATCTATGTGGTTATTCTCATAAAGATGCAATTGATTGTCTCCTTAAGATAAAATACATAAAAGGGCATTTCAAAGTGTAGATACTCATTATAACGAAAAAGGAGAGAAAATGCTCGTCTTATAACATTAGGTGGAAAATGAAGAAAGGGAAATCTTATTATTTCTAATTATGGAAAACATTACTAAACTATGTATTAACATGTCCCAGACAGGCACAGAAAAAAAAAGACGGGAAGGAAATTTACTGAGATGTTATTAGTCTCTAGGTGGCATAATTATAATTTTTAAAAATATTTTATATTATCAGGGTTTTCCAAAGTATCGATAACACTTAAGTCAGAAAGATAAATGTTTTAAAAAGAGGTAAAACATGTGGAGAGGATAATACATAAATATGCATTTCATGACTCCATATTTCTATTGAGTTACTTCTAGCATGATTTGTTTTTTCAAATCTAATACCTGCCAGAAAGGGGATTTTTAATGGCTTATAATTAATATGATGTGATGGTTGGCCTCTACGTTGGGTGCTTGAATGTAACATGAAGGAACTAAGCTAGATATGCTACATTTTAAAAAATGTAAAGAAAATGAAAATTGTGGCTACTTTGCTTTAGCCAGAAAATTCTTTTTCCTGGTGACATTCGTGTTACCATTTTGAACCCAGGATTCTGTGCTGCAGTTTTCCAGAATTCCGATTTTGCCCCATGGTCTTGCCTCAACTTCAATCAAAACCAAGGCAAAGGTAGAAACCTTCCTCCCAGTCATATCTGATGTCCTTGATTTCTTCCTTTGCAAGGTCCATCATCCCTCCCCCATGGTCCTCCAGCCTCCGTGTGTCACCTCCTATCAGATCTCCTCCTCTCTGGGTGAATACCGCCTTCCTCCTGCACTTCCCTGGGAGTGTCCTGTCCTGGCCAGACGCTAGCCCTGTGGGGTTCCAGTGTCTCCTTAGGAACTAGGGTGATGGAGAAGGATCAGGCTCAGTAAGGCTGCAGGCATCATCGGCTGGTTAGAAGGGGCCAGGGAGGGCGGGGTTGCCATGTGAAGGAGAACGCCAGCTCCTGGAGCACAGCGTCAGAATTTCACATGACTGGGGTCAGAAACAGGCCACCAAGAGCAATCCCAACTCAGACAGACAGACCCCATTACTGCAGACAGCAAGGGGAGGAAGCGATTCAGGACCAGACCTAAGATGTGAATCCAGGGCTTGAGTTTCGCTTTTGTTTTTTCATTTCAAATAGCTTTCCTCTAGTTTCCAGACAAAATTCAGGCAAATATTCTAGAAGTGCTAACTATCCTACTTCTAAGCTCTGCTTCCCTTCCCCTTTGCATTCCCGTTTCAAGAACCTGGAGGAGCCCAGTACTTTTTCCCCCCCCTGTATTAAGGACGCAGTGGGTCTTTTATGGAAATCAATGGGATACGTGCCCTGGATGTGAAATGTGAACTGTGTGCCTCCCCACCCTGACCTTCATGTTTCAGAATATGTGGGAAGAATTCATTCCCCACTATGTGCCAGGTGCCTTCTCCTGCATTCTCTTGGTTCACCTGCACGCACAGTCCCTCCACCTATATCCAGAGGTATTCACAGGTAGGTCTCAGATACCTTCAGTGACTTACCCAAGGTCACACAGAGACAGAAGGGCCAAGCTGGGTTAGAACCTACGTCTGTTGATCGCAAAGCCCACCCTCTTCTAAGCTCTCCCACACGGTGAGGCTTCACCACTGTCTTCTGCATCACGTCATGGGTGGGAATGCGCTGCTGGACTGACCTGGAACGTGGAACTTCATTGAGTCGATTGCCTAGCAGGGCCTACACCTGGCCACCTCTCCCAATCAATGCATGATGTTTTGCCAAGAGACGGAGGCTGCTGCTGCTGCTGCGGGAGAGATTGATTCTCTGGTTATTTATCTTCCTCTGCCCAGTGTAAATTGGTCAGCCTGATCCTATTCGCATGATAAAAATCATCATGTCTCAAATTACTTACTCAATAAAATGTGGGTTTGTCTATTATTAGTGATCATTAGGGTTATAATGCAGCATGGAAATTTGGAGCAAATTAACTACATATGCAAGCTGTTGGGCTCATGTGCAGTTAATCATACACACAGTTCCAGTGGGCAGAAGGTTTTGCAAGAATAGTTTCAGGAAGAATTTTGGGAAGGGGAACTGAATACCCAGATTTTTTTCTGCTCCCGTTCCACTTTAATCTGGATTTAACACATGCACATTTGTTTAGTACAATGTAGAACCATGCAAATACAAAAAAAAGAAAAAGAAAAAGAAAAACAGAAAGGAAAGAAAAAAGAAAAGAAAGGCAAGGAAGCAGAATTAGAGCTCAAATTAAAATAAGCTCTTTTATACTTTCATTTATGTGCCTCTGTGTTTTTAAATGATGGATCAGAATTCCATAATAAACAAACAGCTATGGACCCCCTAATTTTCACATCTGTCTTGCCTATCTGCTAACATTCACTTTTTTTAAATTAAAGTTTATTGGGGTGACAATTGTTAACAAAGTTACATAGATCTTGAGATTATAATGCTAAGCAAAATAAGTCAGATAGAAAAAGTAGAGAACCATATGCTAACATTCACTTAGTCTTTTCTTTTGAGCCTTTCTGCTCAGTGATGTAACGGGACAACCTCTACTGTTATAAAGGCAGTTCCCATCATACCTGGCAATGCCATTTCCTCTGTGGCAGATGCTTCCTGGACACGTAGGCAGGTGAGAGGAGCTGACTTCGGCTACTTGTATCTGAACATAAGAGAGATGTAGCTTTGAATGGCACCATAAGTTTAAAAAAAAAAAAAAGAAAAAAAAAATCTATGTATAACTTGTTTCCTGTGAGGCTGCCAGGAAATTTGACAATGAACTTTGTGAATTAAAGCTACCGGATGAATAGAGGTGGTGGCATAGTAGTGGAAATTAGATTTTTTTTCTAATGGGTTTTGGTTTATGCAAAATTTTCTCCAGGGAGTTTGACTTGTGCTTTGTGGATTCTAAAAGCAAAACTAAGACCAAAGGTGAGGGTTAGAGTCAGGACTGAACCTAACTCAAAATACATATAAGGAGAAAAAGGACTGCATTTGTTCAGTAACTGACAAGTCATGGGGCAGGTCTCACTTGAGGCATAGCTGGGTGCAGATGCTTCAATGATGCCATCTGGAAACTTTCTCCGTTTCTCCATTTTTATTTCTTCTGTGTTAGCTGTAGTGTAAGAGATGCCTTCTCCCTGTAGCAGCCCTTGGCTTACATCCTACTGAGCTGCAGAGAGTGAATTCTGGAAATAGATTACTCTCTGGCCACTACTGCTAATAGTTTCCCCAAAAGGACAGGGCTACCACTCATTGGTTCTTCTCAGACTTGTCTGGTCACATGTCTTCCCAATCATGTGGTCAGGGGCTATGAAACTGCCATTGACTAGGTCCAAGTTTTGCTTCACTCGTGTCAGCCCCACCCAAACTCATGGCCTGAGGGTTGCAGTGAGGGGAGAAGGAAAATTATCCTTGAAACCTATCAATGAAAGCACTGAGGTTCCAGCTGGCACTCTGAGCAGGAATCCCGGACAGGGAGTGGGTGTTGAGGAGGGAACAGGAGGCAGTGAGTGGAGAAGAACACTGAAGAGCATGGATTTTGGTGTCCGGCGGACTTGACTTCAAGTCCCAGCCCTGCCATTCACTAACTCGGGGACTCTGATACATTTGCTTAGCCTCATTAAACCCTCATTCTTCCCACATGTAAATGGGCTAATACAGTGTCCATTTTGTAGGGTTGGTGTGATAATCAATGAGATAATGTGCGTAAGGATTTATATACATATTAACTACTCAGTAAAGGGTAGATGTTAAAATTAGCACCAATGAGCTCTGGATGATGCTAAGCTCTGTGGAAAGGCCATCTGCTCCTATCAATGTGATTTTGCCTCAAATTCTAACATTTGGGGGGATTGAGATATTTCCCCATAATCATACATTAGAACCAAGTACTTGGGTGATATACATACCTCATTTCAGAAAGAGCTTCCTGGGGTTACAGAATCATGTCTGCAGCCTATAAGACTCATTGAAAGCTCACTGGACATTTAACCTACATGGAGACTAGGCTGGACTTCCATTTTAATAGGCAAGGATCGGCCCACTTGTCCAGCTGGTAGCCTGGAGTGTGGCCGGGCTCGCTCCAGAGAGATGTGCTTTATGTCCTGCGTGGGTGAGAGGATTCTCTCAGGAAACAGGCCAAGTTGCCAGCTGACCTCTCCAGAAAGAGAGACTGTGTGGTCAGTTCCCTTCACTTGCATAGGAAAATTCTCCGTTCCTAGTTTCAATTTCCCAATAGGACACAGAGGCAGAATTTAAAGCCACCAAATAAGTCGGTGCTTTGATCATCTATCAATGCAAAGGACTGGGTTAGAGGCAAAGGCCACTGCGTTTCATGTCTTGCTTTAATCACTTACCTCACGGCATCCCTGTGGACACGTGAAGTTACCCTCAGGGACTTCACCTAGTCCAGAGGGAGACTGGAAACAAATAAAGGTCACAGATAGTTGTGTGAGGAAAACGTCTTTGTAGTCTGAATTATTTTCTTACATTCCCATGAACAGCAATGCTGAAAAGTTTATGGTGGCTTTGATAATGAATTTGACAAGGCCAGAAACAGATGAGATGAAGATTGGTCAGTTGGTTGGTTGATTGATTGATCTGTTGACTAATGTCAGCCTTGGCTACTGAGGTTTATGAAAGCCCAACAGATGGAAATGATGCAGTTAACCTCTTCTTGAAATTACCATGTGTATTAGTTTCCTATGGATGCTATAACACATTACCACAGAATTAGTGGCTTAAAATAACTCAAATCTATTCTCTTATAGTTCTGAAGGTCAGAAGTCTTAAAATCAAGGTGTCATTAGGATGGGTTCCTTCTGGAGTGTCTAGGGCAGAATCCATTCCTTGCCTTCTAAAAGGCACCTGTATTCTTAGCTTGTAACTCCTTCCTCAATCTTCAAAGCACATTGCTCCAACCTCAGCTTCCGTTACCATATTTCGTCTTCTGCTTCTGTCATCACACTGCCGTCTCTGACTCTGACCCTCCTCCCTCCCTCTTATAAGGACTCTTGTGATTACACTGGGTCCATCAGATTCCAGGATATACTCCCCACGTCCAGATTCTTAATCACACCTGCAAAGTCTGCCTTGCCATGTAATGGAATATATTCACAAGTTCCTGGGGTTATTAGGGTGTGAACATTGTTTGGGCAGGGTGGGGGGCCATCGATCTATCTACCAACTCACCTCATACGTAGAAATATTGACATAGCTCTTCCGTCATGAGTGTGAATCACCATTAAAAGGGCATGTGTGTGGAAGAAGTTTGCCACTGGAGACTGGAGATGTGAGGTATGGCCCTGGCCCTACCTCTAACTTTGTCACCTGAAACCATTTAATCTCCCTGTAGTTCAGCTCCTTTAACCATCAAATGAAAGTGTTTTTAGATGATAGCTAGGTTGTTGCTTCAAGCCGAAAATTCTAGCATTTCCTTATCTAAAGGTCCCATATTAGTTTCCTAGGGCTATGGCAACAAAGTGCCACAAACTGAGTGACTTAAAACAAGAGAAATTGACACTCCCAGTTCTGGAGGCTACAAGCCCAAAATCAAGGAATCAAACAGAGCCAGGCTCCCTCTGAAGGCTGGAAGGGAGAATCCCCCCTTGTCTCTTCCTGCTTCTGCCAGTTGCCACAATTCTTGACATTCTTTTGCTTGTAGACATGTCACTCTTCTGTCTTCATCATCACACAGCATTCTCCATTGTGTCTCTGTTTCCATGTCTCTATAAGGCTATCAGTCCTATTGAATTTAGGCCTCACTCTCATCCGAACTAATTACACATCTACAAAAACTCTATTTTCAATTCAGGTCATCTTCTGAGGTCCTGGGAAGGAGGTGAATGTGGGGGGACACTATGCAACCAGACTCCCACAAATAGGAATTCCCTTCACAATTAAGAAAACGAAAGGAATGAGAAATGAGAGCCAGAGCTTGATGACGTTCTCCTAAGCCTACCCTGATTACTTTTTGATGATTGGCCTATGACGCAAAGCAGCGTCACAGAGCAGCTGTACTCCAGGTACTTGGTTTGGTTCTCGTCTGCTGACTGGCTCATGCCACCTATGATGGTGCCAGAACACAGTGTGACTGTGACATAAGCAGATTTGCAGTCCTGACTCAATTGGTGTGGGGGTGGGGGGGAACCTGACAACTCATCGATTCAGATTCACACTCTGTATTTAGAGCCAGACTTTGTTTAGACTCTATATTTAGAGCCGGAATGTCCATGAACAATCACCTTATTCAGGATCTCCTATCTACACAGGACTTGCAGATAGAAATCGCTTGCAGAATATCGGACTAGAGAGTGCTCCTGAAAATATTAGTCCTGCGGCCAGGGTGGTATGCGGCATAGACTAGCCTCCTCCTGCTCCCTAACGTGCCAGGAACTCATGTCGTCAAGGGCATCAGGCAAAGGCACCGAGCAAAGGGCTTCGGATCACAGATATGGAAAATCATTTTTTTATTTCCCAGAGTATGGAGACGCTTCCTTGGATAAGCTGCTCTTCCAATTTCTATTTTTGAACCAGAGGGCAGGCCAGGAGGGAGCTGACCTGTCTGGGGCTTGGAGGTTGTGTTTTCAGCTGAGGAAAGTGATCCTGGAGCTTGCTCCTTGCAAAGCCAGATGGAAGCCCGGGGCCCCAGCCTCTCCCAGCCCCACACACACGCCGCGCACCTGGACCGCCACTCTACCTGTTTACAAATTACCTCCATTTTCTGCTTGGTTCAGCAGCAACTGTTTACCCTCCCCCGTGATGTAATTAGGCCTTGAGAGTTCACGTGTGCCTATTATGAGCTCTCCTGTGTTTTGTCTTGGTGCTTTATTTCTGTAGCAGTAATCACATATATATATATTAAAATTTGGTATCAATTGTTTGGCTAAATTATGCACAGTGGGCCATCCTAACCCACCATTAACATAACGTATGCTAAACAATGCGTTGAGTTTTTTTCCTTCTCTTTTTCTGATAATTATACTCTAAAGCATCAATTGACTATTCGAGTAAATTAAACTTGAGTTTTGCTCATTTCTTCAAACGTTCAAATAGTCTTGGCTGCCACAGATGCAGACCAAGTACTCCTTTTGCCACCGGTGGAGGTAGCCTCAGTACCTTTCTTTCTGAGAACTCCAACATCCACTGAGAGGTTACCAGCATTGTAGCTGTCCTGGCTTTCTGGGCTGAGCTGCAGTTTGGCACATTGCCACCGAGGGGCCCCTAGCCATGGCGTGGAGATGGGGGTTAAACACAGGTGTCTGCTAGACTCCTAATTCATCCACTCCCTGGACAAATATGCATTGAGCACCTTTGAGGTGGCAGGAGCTGTTCTAGCTGCAGAAGATACCAAAGTGAACAAAACAAACAAGATTTCTGTCTTCTGACAGTTTATAATCTAATGTAGTGATCAGCAAACTGTTTCTATAAAGGACTAGATAGTAAACATTTTAGGTTCTACGGACCATACAGTTTCTGTAACAACTACTGAACTTCACCATTGTAGCCTGAAAGCTGCCATGGACAACACATAATGAATGCAGCTGTGTGCCAATAAAACTTTATCTATAAAAACAGGCGGTGGGCCAGATTTTGCCAGCCCTTAGTCTAGCAGGTTGAGGCAGAGAATATATACAAATAATTCATTTTTATTTTTTTTTTAAGCCAAAGGATAATTTTGGACTGCAGCAAGTGATACGAAGGAAGTAAGCATAGGGATATAAGCAGCACTTGCCAACTTTTTCACACCAGGGTACACACAAAATTCATTCAGCACAGCTAAGTTAAATGGATGAGGCTGCTCTGGGCTGGCACCTGGAAGATCCAACAGCCTGAGGGGAATCACGGCATGTCTGCAACCCATTTGCAGCCCACCTGGGATGTTCCACAGAGCGTGACCAGGGAGGCCAAACGTAGATGCTATAGTTGTGGGGGTTTCTCTTGGATTACATTTGAGTTGAAATATGAGCAATGAGCAGTAGTCAGCCATGGGAAAGAGTGGAGTGTACTATGAGTGTTCCATTAAGGGAGAACTGTAATGCGCAAGGACTCCAGGGCAAGAAAAAGCATGTCAGGTTTGGAACTGAAGGGAGGCCAGTGTGGTTGGAAAGAGTACAGAGCACACTGGAGCTTTCGAATGAAATGAGGTGAAACAGGTCATTTGAGCTTAGAACATGAATTGGAGGCCAATGTCATGGCTACCATTGCTACATAACAAAGCGTGCCCTGACTCGGTGGCTTACAGCACTGAATGTGTCTCTCTCACATGTCTATGGAGCTCCCCAGAACTAGGCTGGGCTTGGCTGTACTGTTCTGAAGGTCTTGCTGGCCTTGGCACGGTTTCCTTCTGTGTCTGTGGCTTGAGTGTTTTGCTCACGCATCCTTGTGTGATCTAGGACTCTGCCCCAGGCTGGATATGGGTGGCCTCCTCAGGTGGGGTGATTCTCCTCCACGTGTCTCTCATCCTTCTGGGACCAGCAAGGCTAGATCAGGTATGACTTTCTCATGGAAATGGCAGAAGCACAAGAAAGCCAGTCAAAATACATAAGGGTTCTTCAAATAATTGAGGTTCAGAACTGGCGTACCCATCCTTTCTACCAGATTCCATTGCCCAAAACAAGTCATATGGCTGAGCTCAAAAGAGGGAGGACACTGCAAAGATACACAGCAAAGGGCCACAGATCCAGGAGGATGAAAAATGGGTATCCCAGCAAGACTTTTTGCTTGTGATTGAATTTATAAGAAGCTGCTGAAGCCTTTTAAGAACAGGAATGATGTGACTTGATTTACAATGAAAAAAAGTATTAATCTGGCAAAACATGTAGAAGAGAATAGACTGGATGGGGGGGGGGATTAAAGAATGAAGGAAGTGGGGAGATTAGGGTGGGCTGAACCTGTGGAAGGCCCAGAGCCTCTCTCTGGTACTACCTTTAGGAAAAACAAGATGAATGGTTAAACTTCCCACCCTGAGCTTTACTGCGTGAACTCACAGTTATCACCTACATTCATCAATATGAGTTGCATAAAAAGCAAAGCAGCTGAGGCAAAATGAGAAATTACAGCTCAGATTAGCAGCTCTGATTGTTGCTCATGAACACAGGACACTCATCCAAATCACACATATGACCCTTCATCTTGTATTACTATTCCCAAGGAAGCTGGAGCCATTATACCGGGGGTGCCAAAAAAATGTCTACAAGTGGACACTTTGGTCAACGTTGCTCAAGCAGTAGTTCTCCATAATCAGAAGTGTCTGGACACTGATGGTAACCACTTTGAGCATCTCTTGTAATTGCAGACGTCAAACGTGACTTGTATTCATCTTTTGTTATTGGTATATATTGAGTATTACAATTTTAATAGCTTTTTCCTTTCTTCAAATGTGTATACATTTTTTGGCACCCACTGTATTTGTTATCATCACAACAATAAAATAAACAGGTGTGCGTTCCAGCCCTGCTCTTTGAGTTCTGCTGATCAGTTAATGTACGTGCGGCTTGAAGTTTGCACCTGTTGTTAGGAAAACTTGTCTTTAGAGGAGTAAGTGTTGGCTTACTATGAGAAAGGAAGATTTTCTTGGAAATGGATTCACCAAAGATTTCTGTAGTGTGTGTGGGAGGCTTTAATAAAACCTGCATAACGTCTTAAATACAATAAAAGTTTGTTTCTCATTAACATAAAATCCAAATATTCTGATCAGCAAGTTATCCTCCTCCAAATGGTGATTCAGGGACCCAGGCTCCTTCCATTCTGTGGCTTCCTGATGATCAACAAAGCTCTTTGGAAGGTTGCCACATTATGTAATCCAGAAAGAAAAGATAGGAAGTATCATACTTCTCAGCTTCTTTGGCACAGGCCTTGAAGTGGCACAAGTTACTTCCTCTCATATTCCATTGGCTGCAACTCAATCACATGCTGATCCCATCTGCAAGGGAGACTGGGAAATGTAGTTTTGCTGTGTCCTGGAAGGAAAGGAAACAGGATTAGTGCACAGCTGGCCAGTCTTTGCCACAGATTCCTTTAATGCCATCCTCTCATTCCAGCAATCGAGTGATTTGCACCGAGTCTCCCTTCTCTGCAAGGGGATAACAAGAGTGTTTTTTCATGAGCTAGGCGCTGCATGTATATTATCTCAATTAAATCTCCAAGCAAACTGTAAAAAGTGTATAATTGTATTCCAGTTTTATAGATGAAAGAATGGAGGTTTCAAGAGATTGAGTCTTTCTTTCTTTTTTAAATCATCTGTTAAATGGCAAATATTTAGTGCCTCCCTCACAAGTTGGTCCTAAGAAGCTGCATCTGTCAGGATAGGCTATATTTACTGAAGCACCAAATAATGCTCCAAATCTCAAGACCTAAAAATCACGTTTTATTTCTTGCTCATGCTCTGCATCCATTGTGAGTCATCCTTTTTAATCCAGGACTTAGGTTGATAGATGAGTTACTTTCTTAAATAGTAGTGGTTTCCATGGCAGAGGAAAAAGAGAACATGAGAAAGCATATGCTGGTCCGTAAGGCATCTGCCTGAAAGAACACTTTGTCACTTCCAATCACATTGTATTGGCCACGGGGAATTGGATGGCAACACCTCATATCAAGTTAGCAGGAATTGAACTCCTACCACACACATACCTAGAAAGAAAGTCGGCATGTTGGAACATGTTCTAATGACAACCAGTCCATCCCAGCAATCCAGAGAAAGCACTTAGCATTAAGCTGGGAATACAGGAAGTGCCTACATATTATTCCACGTGATTGCCTAAGAACTAGATGGCAAGAAGAGAATTACTAATATAACTGCAATTGATCTGAAATCTACACAGTTGGTCCAACTGATTCAGGAAGACCCTGGGAGTATGTTTGACATTTTGGGGGGTGAGGGAGGTGGTAGAAGTGGGTGGTGCCACAGTCGCAGACCAGAGTAACTAGATGCCCTCAGCTATCATGGTCCATGAAGAAACGATGAAACCTCTTGATCATGTTCTCTGCAGTATAAGGGAAAAATCTACACTCAAAGCTTTTGTGAAGAAGCAACTGGATTGCTTTTTCTATTTTATCTATAGCTACTAGACTGGGAGGCCAGAGTGTGTTTTATTATTGCACACACACATAATTACAAAGTCTTTAGTTTCCTTCCTACATAAATTTATGTTTAGATTTAATTTCCACCAATTAGAATCCAAATGAAGCCATTCTAATGTGATTTGTACATCACAGAAACGTGGCCCTACTCCTCAATGCACACATAAGGAAACAATATCGAAGTGAATTTTAAATACCTACAGTTGCGTTAGGCTGTGAATGAATATCCAATTCAATTTGTAGGAAACTTAAGATTAATTAGGTTTATAATTTGCACAGTAAGGTAATGTAAATGTGTTGCTACTGCTTGACTTTTTGCTTAATCCTCTGAGTGGATATTTAATCTTTTTTAATATTAGAATTAAAGCAACTTGGAAGATATGAATATTAATCTAATTATATTCCGATCACTTTAATTTCTTTAATGTTTTAAATAACAAAACAACTTTACAAATTGGTTTAGGTTGGAGAACCCTTTTAGAGGATTTTGCATTTCATCAGTAAGTTTAATTTAGTGGATGCAGCCTTGGGAGGTGCCACCTTAAGTTTACAGTTCTGCAAACGGACCATTAATCCTGGAGCCCAGGTGATCTGACTTGCAGAGTGTGCTTCAGGAAATTTGCAGCTTCTGCTTAGGAAGGAAGAGTTTGCCAGCATGAAAACCAAAGTAAGCAAACAGCTTTATGGCACTCCATCCATACAACGTGAGGGCTTTCCAAGAATCAAAAAGATACGTGAGAGCTGGAGGGATTTTTCTCCTTTTTCTGCTCTTATTATCTTAAGGAAGGGAAAGAAATCAGAGCAGGACATGAACGGTGCCTGCAAATTTTATTGCCTCATTATAATTGATACCTGCTCTCTGAGCCAATAAAAGAAGCCATATTCGGCACTAGGTATATAAAATCTTTAATGTTCTAGGCTGTCAGTGTTAGCTGTGGTTAGGCTGACATAATTACGAGCTGCATATACCAATAGATAGCTCTTTACCCACAAAAGCATGCTGCAATGAGAAATCTTTCAGAGATAATAAAAGGATTCATCAAATGTCTGTATGAGAGCTACTTAAATCGCTATTGTTTTAGTTAGGACTGCAAAACATGTCCCCTGGCTATCTCAGTTTCTCTTCTTTCTTGCTTGTATTTCAGGCTTCTGCACAGAGTATTCAGTCGCTTCCAAAAGAAAGGGGAAAATTCTTTTGGGGTGATTTCCATGTCAAGATGACAATAAGGAGATGCCTTTCCAAAGGGCAGTCACTGGAATTTCAGATGTGATGAGCAGAATATATTATTTTGTGGAACTAATTACAGATTGTAAAAGAGTGATGGAAAATTAACCAAAGGATTTATGTTATAAATTGCAATAATAAATTCTAGAATGAGAAAGAATTCCAACAATATCAAGTGAAATTTTCCACAGTTTGAGAGTTTGTGGGTAAGATGTTTCCACTTACCTGGTGAAACGCTCTGAAAATAGCTTTCCCATGGAGTTTATATATTTTAGCAGATCTAAAATGGCATAAATGTCCAACATTAGCCAGTGGATATGAAGCTAAACAATTAGTATAAGATACATCAGGTAGAAGAAAACAAAATCCGTTCTCAGATTTGCACTCTTTAATTGAACAAAGGCACAATAACAAAGTTTACCACTGCACTATTTTTCTGTTAGTTTGGTTGATCTCGTTCATTTAGCCTGTCTTTCTGGTTACCAGTGTAATGATGTACATTAGCTGAATTAACATTGTGATAGATTAAAGACAAATGTAAATGTTTCGCTACTTCTCCCACTGAGAGGTGGAGTTGAATTCCTCTCCCCCTGGATCTAGACTGCACTTAGTGGCATGCTTGACCAATAGAATGTGGCCCAAATGACGCTCTGGGACATCCAAGGCTGTGTGTTATAAAAAGCCTTACAGCTTCTGCCCTGGTATCTTGGAATACTCGCTCTTGGAGCTCTGAGTCACCAGGTAAGAAGCCTGAGGACCGCGAGGCCACCACGTTGAAAGGAAGGCCAAGCGAACCATGTGGGGAGGCCTTATGGAGAGTGAGATGCTTGGCCAGCCTCCATCCCTTGGGAGTCATTCCAGTGAAGCCCAGATATCAGGGAGCAGAGCTGAGTTACTCCCCATCCTGTACCCCAAGGCCCTGTTCAACCTGCAGATTCAAGGGCAAAATGAACAATTGCTATTGTTTTAGGACACCATGTTTTGGGCTGTTTCTTACAGAAGAATAGGTAACCACAGCCTACGCCCGAGGCCACGTCATTATGAATAATGAATTGAATTTTTTGACATGGCCTATGGAATTAGTCTTTATTTTACGGTACTACTGAGTATCTGTAGCGACTCAAAGATTTCTCCTTTCCTAAAACTCAGGTGAGTCTAAAGTGAGACTAAACTCAGGTGAGACTAAGCTTCGCTCTTTATATTCTTTATATTCTCTTTCTGGGTTTCCCTTTGCGAGCAGGAATTGAAAGGAAGAAGTCTCCCAGATGTAAATTGCTCATAAATATTTGAGTTCCATTTTAGTCATTCTTCCATTCTCTGATCTGTTGCCTAATCTTCTATTTAGCAAGTATTTTCCATGAAATAGAAGGCTTGAATTGTAGAATTGCTAATTTTAATAGCATAGCTTAACACAGCTCAGCTTGTGGAAGGAAGGAAGGAAGGGAGTAAAGAAGAAAGGAAGAAAGCCCACTCTCCCCATTAAATTCTCATCTTGTCAAAACACTTATCCGCACCTACCCATCTGTTTACCAATGTATTCCCGTCTTCAGTCTTTTATTGCTGAATAATGGGACTCTCACTAGACCAAGAAAATTCAGGATTTCTTTCCATAGGAAAACTTGGGAGGTTAACTTCCAGAGGTTAAAACTTGGGAGTGGGAAATAGGATCCCTGAGGAAAAGTTAATTCTTTTGAAAATGACCACAGTCATCAAAGAATGTCCATAACACAGGCTGGAGCCACCTAGAACTTAGTGTCTGAGTGAAATCTGCACCCTGTCCCATGGCTTAAGGATAGGACATTTCATTTGGGTCTCAGGGTTACATGGGACAAAGGTGTTATAAGCTTAGTTAACTTTAGTCCAGCGTTTCTCAGCCTAAACACTACCGGCACTTGGGGCTGGATAAGTCTTTGTGATGGGGCTGCCCTGTGTGTTGTAGGATATTGAACAGCATCCCTGACCGCCTCCCGCTAGATGCCAGTAACACCCCTCCTCCAGTTGTGATAACCCAAAATGTCATTGCCAGATCCCTCCCCCTTGACTATCTTGGCAGTGGTAACTCTCCCTACCCTCACTTCTTTGACTCAAATCTTTCTTGCTAAGTTTATGTGACCTTGAAAATATGGGGGAATTGAACTTGATTTTCTTTATAGGAAACATGTCTGCCTCTTCCCAAATGCCATAGGAATAGGTCACAGCTAATGGGCTGAGCACTTCCAGCCTACAAGAAGTGGCACTAAAATTCAGGAGCGTATAGTAGCGTGTTTATAGGGACCGGATGTTGCTTATCGGTCACTGTTGAAAATATTCATTATCAATAGCATCGTTCAACATTACAAATATAAAGGAGAAATATGAAGGATTGCAGAAAATGCCAGAAGTGATTTTTGCAGCCATGGGGCTGAACTGAAGAGCTTAGCCCAGTATTCTGTTATGACTGCTCAGGGAGTGCTACAGTGGGTTCTCTAACGTGCCGAGAGTACTTCCAAGGATAGTGTGAAGCGGCATTATAGTTCTGTTTTTAATGGTGGAGGCAAGAATTGCCTGGATCTCTTTCAGAGTACATAGCCAGCCTTCCAATGGCAAACTTATGTTTATGCCAGCTGGCTCACCCCAGCATGGGGGCATGAATTGGAGTGGAAATCAATGGACTAGCATTTGGATGCAATTGCCCCAAATTATCAGAGAGAAAAGAAGACCACTGTCATTCACTGGCCGTAGCATTTTTACCAAGTGTTTTTGCTAAGCATTGGTATAGTATGATGTGTTCAATTCTTGGGACCCTTCTCATCAGAATTTTTCTAGAAACATCATCATTGTTGCTGTTGTGTTTTCTATGGCTGAGCTGAACTGAATCTGGAGATTTGATCCACATTAACTCCCTCATCTCCTTCAGGTAGTCGGTGACTCTTTGGGGGCACAAATGAAAGTCCTTTGATCCTTGAAAGACAAACTGGCTTTTCCCCAAGTTTCTGCTACATGGAAACCAGAGGAACCAGGCTGCTGAGCTTTGAGAGGCTAATCCATGGTTTACATCCCCATGGAGGGAACGTAGACTAGATGAGGCAGGAGACACCGTGATCAAGAACGTGGCGTCAGTGTCAGAAGACCTGGCCTTGAATCCCTGCTCTGCCCCATCCCACAGGTCTTACCGAGGTCCGCTAGGTTCCTCATGTGCTGTAGCATTTGCACTCTTTCTGTGTCCTTAGTGTGACATGGATAGCTCTCCATGTTATTCGAAATACAGATACATCATCATTATTAGAAATGACCAGATTATTCAAATTGCATTTTGCATCTGCCTCCTCTCTGGCTCTTCTTCATTTTCATGATACTATTCACATAGTGATCTCAAATCTCACTCTGCAAAAAAGTGATTTTGGAAAACATCTCTCTTTTCCACCCTGATCTGTGCGCTTAGCCAGGGTAGGAAATAGACCTCATTCATTTTTTTACACCTTCTTCTTCACTTGGTGCAGTTTCAAGATAGAGTAAGTGCCTAAATAGACAGAGCCAAGCAGGTGTAAGTGCCTCCCCCACAAGCTGTGTGATGCTAGGCAGAGTACCTCACATCTCTCAGCTTCTATTTTCTCCATGTCAAATGGCAGAGAAAAATAATTTGTAGTTTCCAGAATCACTGTGACGATAAAATAATCTGTCCTTGGTATTCTATTTGGCTTAGTAAATGTAGACTCTTATGAATTGGGTAATTATTGTTAGGTTTACTATTCACTGAAAATGAGTGATTACCACCTCACACCTGTGAGAGTGGCTGCTATCGAGACAAGTAATAACAACCGTTGGAGAGGTTGTGGAGAAAAAGGAACCCTTATGCACTGCTGGTGGGAATGTAAACTGGTACATCCTCTATGGAAAACAGTATGGAGTTTCCTCAAAATATTAAGAATAGAATTACCATGTGAACCAACAATTCCTTTCCTGAGTATCTACCCCCAAAAATCTGAAAACTTTTATCCATAAAGATACCATGTTTCCCCAAAAATAAGACCTAGCTGGACCATCAGCTCTAATGTGTTTTTTGGAGCAAAAATTAATACAAAACCGGTCTTATTTTACTATAAGACTGGGTCTTATCTAACATAATATAAGGCCCTGTCTTAATATTAATTTTTGCTCCAAAAGACGCATTAGAGCTGATGGGCCGGCTAGGTCTTATTTTCGGGGAAACATGGTATATGTACCCCTATGTCCATTGCAGCACTATTCACAGTGGCCAAGACATGGAAACAACCTAAGTGTCCTTTGATAGGTGATTGGATAAAGATGTGGTACATATATACAACGGAATATTACTTGGCCTTAAGAAACGATGAAGTACTGCTTTTTGTGACAACATGGATGGATCTTGAGAATATCATGCTAAGCAAAATAAGTCAGACAGAAAAAGTCGAGAACCATATGACTTCATTCATATGAGACATAAAAGAGAAAGCAACAAACAAACAAGACAAACAAAAACTCATAGACACAGATAATAGTTTAGTAGTTGCCAGAGGGAAGGGGGTGGGGTGTAGAAAAGGGTAAACGGGGTCAAATATATGGTGACAGAAGATGATTTGATTTGGGGGTGGTGAACACACAATGCAATATACAGATGATATATGACAGAACTGTACACTTGAAACTTATATAATTTTACTAACCATTGTCACCCCAATAAATTTAATTTTTAATAAAAGAAAATGAGTGATGAGTATAGTGAGGGAGGGAGGAAAGGAAGGAAGGAAGGAAGGAAGGAAAGAAATAAGGAAAGAAAGAAAGGAATGAAGGAGAGAGAGGGAAGGAGAGAGGAGGAAGGAGGGAAGGAGGGAAAGGAGTGAGTGAGTTTATCAGCCTTGATATATATGGAATTAAAAGTTCACATCACTTCATGGTGAATGAAAATAACTTCACCTTTACAAATTTGGCCTGATCCCTGCAAGGAAAATTGTCCTTAGGTTTAAGATTTATGTAATCAATCAACTAAATCGTATTTTGGTTAAACCACCAGTATCTCTGGGCATACTGGGAAACAACTGGATTTGGGGCCAAATGTACAGATCCCAAAGAATATAATGAAAGCAGCCCCGCCTTTGCCACACCATTCTGGTGAAAGTTACAGATAGCATTGCCAGATTTGCAAATGAAAATACCAGACACCAAGTGCAGTCAGAATTTCAGATACACAATGGATCATTTTTCAGTATAAGTATGTCCCAAATATTGCATGGGACATACTTAGACTAAAATTTTTTTTCATTCTAGACTAAAAAATAGTATTCTTTTTTTAGTATGTATCCAATGCAATATTTGGAGCATACTTATGCTGTCAATTATTTCATTCTGTACTAAAAAAATATTCATTGTATGTCTGAAATGCAAATTTCACTAGGGATTCTGTATTTTTATTTGCTAGCTCTGGTAATTCTAATTATAGAACAACTGGAGAAAGGCTTATTCTTCTCTGCACACTTTGGACAGGTCTAAACCTGGACACCTGTAGCACTGAAGGTGGCCATAGCACCTTAAACCTGACTGAAAAGTAAAACAATGACTATTGAACAGATTTGTAGTTTCTTGTCAATAATACTCTGATTTCTGGAGATTGTTATCATCGTTTAGCTTGATAGGAAATGTCTTCTTTTGAAAATGACATTTTAAATTAATGTGAAATTGCATTTTAATTTAATTCACAGGAGTCATAAACAGGTGGGAGAATTATGTAACAATAATTGTGTTTGCAAGAAATTGATTTCATCCTAAAATTACATGAATATGCTATTACAGTTTGTTGTCATCTTGAAATGCACCGTTTAACCATAAAATACAACATAAAAGACACCCTCATGTTGAAATCCTTAATCTAGTGTGTAATTGCTAAAGGAAGAACATTAACTATGCTGTCAACTAGCTGTTCTCAAATACTTTAACTACCAGTTCACCAGGACCGGTTGGAGCTTGACACCTGGGATGTCGAAAGTAGAAACTCAACAGTATTTGAGAATTTCCCATTGCTTCCTGATTGTTTTATCAAGCAAAGCTATGGAGACCTTGAAAAATGAGAAAGCTTGAAACCGTTTACAAAGTTGTGCTCTTAGTAATTCTACCACATTTATCGAAGACATTATCTTTTTGCTACTTAAAAATACGTTGGACTGGTTCACGCACACAAACATAGCTTTATTAACAACGTTCGTAATTTATCATGTTAAGTCTCTTTTCTCCCAGAAATGTTGCTTTTGGTATCCTGAGAGTTCATTCGTTTAAAGTTTGTCCTTGGCAATTCTTTATTGAACAGGTTCCATTTTATTTTAATTTTTTTATACAAAGCTGATAAATAACTGAGACCAAACAAGCTCAAACCGATTATAGTTCTGGATACAAACCAGATGTGCATCTAATCCATCATCGTTTCTCTGTCCACTGCCCCCGTCGTCACCTATAGTTGGGGGAGAAAAAAAAGCAAAAACCCAGCCTTATTTCTCTGCGAGTTCATTTCCTCGAACTTGGTGAGATTCTAGCTGCAGTAATTTCCAAAAATAGTTTTAGAAAATGCAGAAAACGGCAGTGCTAATTCTGCCTGCTGCATTGTGAGTACAGACTGGCGTAAATTGCACAGCAAAGTTCCCTCTCTGCTGAGACTTTTGGCCACTGCCTGTCGATGGGTGAGGACCTAGAAAACTAAAGTGATGGTCTGGGTCATGGATGCCCCCGCTTTGTGTCATCCCTGCAATTAGATGGAAGGTTCAAGTTATGGCTGGTGCAGCTTGGATGATTTCAATTTGTGCTTAGTAGAATCTCATTATGTCTGACCAGCACTGACTGGTAATAAATAGTAGAATTACTCCTTTCTTTCTGAGGGCTTGGCAAACCAAAAAGAATGCAGTGAAAAATGTCTTACCTCTTCAGAAGTAACTGGGCACCTGAGGAGCATTTCCTAGTCTCATTTTGTAAACTAAATTACAAGCCGACCTACAATCTCATCTTTGTTTAATGTACCAATGAGGCCACCGGCTTTCGAGTTCGTGTTATTTCTGTTCGTTAAGATTCGCAACCTCTCTGTAGGTGCCTTCAGGGAGCTGGCTGTGAGCTGTGCTTTGAAGTATAGTGGCCGAAAATTTTCACAATTAACATTGGTTTATCAAAGCTTATTGTGTGAAAAGGACCATTTTAAGAACTTCCATCCACTCACAAACACTGTGAAATAGGTATTACTATTTTACTGAGGAGAAAACAAGCACAGAGAGGCTAAGGAGTCTGCTGAATGTTACACAGCTAGTAAACAGTGGAGCACACACAGCCTGGTATTCAGACTTACAAACTCTTACACCGCACAGCCTCTCTGGGGCAGGGCCTCTTGGATGCAAGGGAAGTACATCAAGTTGCCATGGTGTTCAGAATCTTTCATTATTCCTTTAGGTTGAAGCAGAAATGGGTTTTATTTTGTGTGCCAAATGCAGGGCCTGCCTTGACTGCCAGAAATGTTAGCAAGGACTCTGGAATCCTGTCTGGCTTCCAAGGGATTGTGTCCCATGATCAATGTAGAATGCCTGCCCTGAGCACAGGAGGGTGATATGTACCAAGCGTGTGCCATCCCTAGTTGAAAGCATTTGAATCTCTTAAAAAATGCAAATTTTACCTGTGGGGATACACATTCAGCGACTAGTGGCTGTTGATGCTCAGACAAGAGTTAGTTTACCTAGAAAGCAAGACTCTGGAGAGGTTGGGCAGCGGACAGCTACGTTTTGGTCACTCTGTGGGCACTAATCCATGACAGCATTGGTTCCTGGGGAGTGAGGAGCCCACACGGGAGGAAAGAAACAGAAACAGAAGTTATAGCTGCATTAAAAACAAACTGTCCACATCCTAATTTTGCTCAGGGCTACTTCTCTTAGCATCATTACCATGGCTGTGAGCATATCATTAGCAGTATGAATCCTAAGCTAACACACCTGTCTGGCAGGCACTGTGCTGCTTCTTTGGGGATAGTCACTGCTTCCGGTCAAGTTTGGAGTAGCCTTCCATAGTAGGTATTGTTTTTCCTACTGCATGGACATGTGGTAACGGAGGGTGGCTATCTTATCGATACCTTATCCTACCCTATGTTATTGGCAAAGCTGTCATTGAGACTCTCGCCTTTACCTCTAGTGCCCAGATCCTTGTCACAGCACCTCCCGGTCTGGCCTTAGAACCATTTTCTCCAAGGGGAGGAGTGTGTCCCCTTCAAGCCAGGGCTTTAGCCAGGAGGCATGACAGTGAGCTGTCCCTTCTGCTTCATTTGATCGCAGAGCACAAAATGCCTGGCTGCCCCACAGGGAACTTGGGGGAGGGTAACGAGACAGGAACGCGAGAAAGGAGCATAAGCGTGTCTTATGGTTTCAAACCATAATGGTACATACCATTTTCTTGGTTCTTCATTTATTAATAAAATGCCCAATACCTTCTGGCGTGTGCTTTGAACTGCTTTTAATTATCTTCAGTTGGATGGAGACAAGGTAATGGGGACCTCATAATAGTCGTGGAGGGACTATTGGAATTTTATTTCCATGGAGGGAAGGCAGCGACTGTTTGCCAGGGAACCAAGGCCCTTCAAAGTTGAGGACACTTCCCAGTGCCACACGGTGTAAATCACAGCGCAAACTATGCGATTATCCCCTGCAGAGGAATGGAGTGTGGCTTTATGGGGTTCTTCTCCAAGCACTTAGGAATAATCTGATATAAAACAGCAGGGGTGGAGAGTAATGACAACTTCAAATTAGTTTAATGAATGTTTACATTGAAAAAAAAAAAAAAAGGCTTTTCTGCAAACCTGAAAATACGAACTGACAGCTTCCTTTCCTATTTCCCAGGGCAGAGGCACATCCTGGTGTTTCAGCCTGGAGGAGAGAGGTGGCTTAACTTAACCCCTTCAGTCCTGGTGCACACAGGCTCCCTGGTTGTTCTGCCTGGGTTTGAATAGTCCCTTCAACAGTGCTCAATAGTATTTCCATTATAAACATCAGATCAGCGTCAGGGGAACATCTGTTTTCAGTCAACTTAGACTCAATCCAGGAAAAAATAAATTTTTGGCGCTCCACCTGCTCAAAAGGTCAATTACCCACCCAAATCAGCCCGAGATGGTTGATGGGCTACAGATGCGGAGGATATTTTTAGCTGGATTTTGGCAGGTAGGCTGCTTGTTGAATGCACAGGCAAAGAAGGGGTGGGGGGGTGGATAAACAATTATACTGTTTGAAGTGCTGTGCCGTGCCAGAGCCCCCAGCAAATCCGCAAGGTGCTTCTGGGCTCTGTCCCTACTTCTGATGAAGAAGGATTCATTTTGGCAAAGGGAGCAGGGTCGGAAATACTCACGTTGCTCGCATTATGTGGAGCGGACCTCAAGGTATTTTGGACAAGAAGCAACATTTGCATTTCCGATAGAATTACCCAGCCCAAGCTGCCTCTGCTCTTTTTAACAGTGTTTTCAAAGAATGTTCTTATTTTTGGTTCCGAAATCTGGATATTTCCCAGTATACATATCTTGGGCCCCTCACTTCACATCAAGCGGAATTCTGTCCACAGGTTGCCAAGCTGGATATGGAATATTCATCAAAGGTACACACATTACCTCGGCCTCAGCTATAGGAGGAAGAATAACTATAAAACAAACGCAAGAAATAAAACCAAACACAAGCCTGAAGGATTTGTGCCCTCTCAGGCACATCTGGAAAACCAAATGGAGAATTCCAAGGATTGATTTAGAAACAGGCGTGGGCCTACTTTGGCCTTTAAGCCATTACTAGAAAAATCGAATCTTGCCCACTAGAGTGGTGTTTTTCCCCTCCCTCCTTGACTGGCATACCAGCACCTCAAAAAACCTCTGTGAAAAATCCACAGGCCTTTCAAAGCCAGAAGAAAATGGAGTAAAAATAACTCTGCGATAGAGCAAGCTTCCATTTCTGGGGGATCCAAGGAGCTGGAAAGCCTAAGGAGCCAGGTTGTTGCTTCACAGGCTGAAATCAATTTTTAAGCAGGAATTTCAAAGATCATGGGACTAGTACAGAAGCAAACAAATGGTGATTTTCAGTTAACCAGAATGCTGGATGAGCGAGAACCTGGACTGTGCTGGAGATGAGTACAGCCTGGCCATTGGAGGACAAGTTGCCCAATATTTGTGTGTTTTAGGAAGCTCAGAAGTGCACAGGATTTTCTGGTTACCAACAAGGCCCTACGATAACATGGGTGGGGTTTGTGTACATGATCTTTATGAATCTTGAGTTTTACTTCATCTGAGTCCAAAAGTGTGGGTCTAGATGTAATTCGTAAAAGATTATTGTACATTTGTGGGGTCCACTTAATGACATATGCTACGTGTTCTCATGCAGAGCACAAACAAATACACACAAAAAAAATATGAAACACACCCTTAGTCATTTAGGAAGAGAATACAAATGAGAAACAACATACGAGAATGGTCAAGGGAAGAGCTTGGAGGAGGTTGGTGGGTTCCATCATGTCTCAGTTTTCTCCTCTGTAGAACAGGAATGACACGTAGTCCTAAAGGTCATTTTATGGGTTAAGTGAGATCATATGTGAAAGACAACTGCAGAAATGGCACCCTCATCATTGCCACGTTTGTTGGTTGACCTGAGGTGGGCCAAGGTGTTCCAGACTCATGTGGAAACACAAGGAACATCTTCAAGAGCTGTTGCTCCTAATTCTTAGACAACTTGACATGCACAGGAAATAGTTTTCCTGGAAAGACAGCCAGGCAATTATTCAGCTGTCAATTGGGCACTGCCAACCTCTCTAGTTTTCCTGTGAGGATTAAATGAGAAAAGGTGACACAGGAAGTGAGCACTGAGCGAGGAGGGTGCAATTCATGGTTAACTATTACATGTAAGTTATCAGGAAATGCCTCATCACTGAGGTCTTCACGGCACAGGGTGGTGGTATAATGAAGGATAAAAATAAGTTTAACCTGTTTATTAATTGTTGACCCTCAAATGCCACTCTAATGTGGTCTTGATGGACAGACAAGAATGTGCTGAGAAAATACTTGAGTGGAGAGAGGAATCAGGAGCTTCTGGTGGCCAATGCAAATGGCATTGTGTATCTGTGTCTTTATAGGTGTAGGAGCTGTGTGTGTGTGTGTGTGTGTGTGTGTGTGTGTGTGTGTGTGTCTGTCTGTCTCCCAAGTTGCCACCTTTTTATTAGTGTTTTTGCATCTCGTTGCTATGAGAAAATGCAGAAGAACAGCGAAAACCTGATGGAATTATAAAGGTTCCAGAATCTCCCTGAGTTCTCACGACCATTGCCCCTGAATGCTTTTCCTAAGTCACTTAGAAGATTTTATTAGTTCATGTCTCCCCTCTGAGTACCGCCTTCCCATATTTCACTACTGCACTGGACATTAAGATCCAGTCTCTTCATCATGATATGCAGAGCCTTTGCTAATTCTATCCCGGTTTCCCGTCAAGTGCATCTCCTGCCTTTCCTTTCCTTGAAGGACCCAAGGTCCCTTTACCTAGTAACCTTGGAGCTAGCTGGCTTTCCTTCCTAAAACAATTCCCCCCAGCCTCACCCCACTCCTACTATACATGGCTGATTCCTGCTCAGAGAGGCCTCCCAGCACCCCATTTCCGTAGCTCCCTTGGTTATTCTCCCTCACTGGACCTCATTTCCTCTGTCACACTTTTCATAGGCAATAATTGTTTTACTTATTTGTTTATTATCTCTGATGCCCTCTGAAACATCATAGGCTGTCAGGGCTGAGAAGGAATCTACTTTGGTCCTTATTTGAACATGCATATCAAGTGTGAAGTCCAGCACACAGATGCACGCAACATAGGATTTGTTGAGTGAATGAATGAATGAATGAATGAATGAATGAATTCTAGGAAGCCCCACTGGATTTATTTTCCCCTATTCCTGAAGGCTAACCTCTTTGCATCTTCCCCGCCAGGAGAGATGAACAGTAGAGCCAGATTACAGGCATTCGGGGGCCCACTTATTTCAATAGGGGAATTTGCATTCCATGGATTCTGTGCCACAGGTGCCTGCCCCCCTCCAGGGACCACCTGTCTTCTCCCCACCCCCCAGAAGAACTTTGCTTCTTGGAGAATTGCCCACTGGAAACAGTCCAGGTCAAACAAAGTACCATACACACATGGCTTGACAGCATTTTCCAGTTTAACTTTCCCAAGTCTTTGCTGCCTTGATTTAATTTTGAACTGCAGTTGCAGCTGGGAAGGTCATTACCCAGGTCACAGGCAGACAGGGCTGGCTTGTTGGCAGAGATGACAGGCCAACATCCACGTAAAATCTCAAAATTTCCTTCTGTATGCCACGTGGCCTGTTCCTGTTGTGGAAGGCAATGGAAAGAGGGGTAGCTCATGCATCCGGGAAATGAGTAAGAAGGTGGTCAATACGATGGCCTGTTACGAATCTCCACTACCTGCCCACAAGCAGCTGGGAGGGCTTGGATGTGGAGAGTCTGTGAGTCTAATCAAAGGCTTCATCACAGAAGCCTTTGTTAACATCCCATTTGTGTTTCTATGCAAAATACTTTTCCAGTTGATGTCCCATTTCAGTGGGCTCCGTAAAGCAGAACTCCTTGAATGAATGATCTGTATTTTCTGCCTCCCACCCCACCCCATTTCCTCTCCTCCTCCTCTCTTGAACTCACTCCAATCAGGCTTTCATTTCTGTCCCTCCATCCACAGCATTTGATGCCACTGAAAACTCCCTCCCAGAAATACTTTCTCCATTTCTCTTGGGCCATCACTTTGCTGGATTGTCCCCCTCCAGTTGGCCCATTTCTCCACCTCTGCCTTCTTTCCTTCTCTCCTTATATCCACTTCCTGGGTGATCCCATCCAGCCTCATGGCTTTAAATGTCATCCTTATGCTGATAAATTCCAAATGGGTTTTCCATCTCAGAGTTCTCTTGAACTCCAAACGTGTGTCCATCTGTCTATTTAATCTCTCCATTTACGTGTCCAATAAGCTTCCCCAAACCGAAAACCAAACTCTTATCCAAACCAAACTCTTGATCTGCAGCCGCCGCTCCCACCGACTCTCTCCCATGCCCATCTTTCCCATCTCACTGAACAGAACGGGAGTCTCCCCAGGTGCTCAGGGCAACCTTGTAGACAGTCCTTCCACTTTTCTTCTTTTCCACTCCCCCTCCCCAGTTCACTACCAACTTCTGTTGACTCTACTTTCAACATATATCCAGCATCTGAGCATTTATTATCACCTTCACTGCTACCACCTAGGCCCAGGCTGTGGTCAGTTCCGTTGGCTGGATTATTGCCACAGCCGCCATCTGGATGTGATGCCTCTGTATTGGGCTACCTAGGGTCCCTTCTCCCTCCAGCAGCCAGAATAAACCTTTTCAAACAGTGGTTCTAAAGCTCCGCGGGTGTCAGAATCAACTAAGGCACTTGGTAAAAAACCAAAGGGCCAGTCCCCATCCCCTGACAAGAAGTCTGTGTCTCTGTGTTCACTTCAGGTGATATGCACTCAGATCTGAGCAGCATTGCTTTAAAACACAAGCTGGATTGTAGGAAACCTTCCTAAAATCTACGTGAAAGCTACAGCCCTGTGCAGGGCCCTGTGTGGCTTGAGTTCCTGCTACCCTCTTGACCTCGTCTGCTGTATGTGCCCTCTCACTCACTCTGTTTCAGCCACGCTGACCTCCTGCTCTTTCTCAAACACCCCATAAAAGCTCTGCCCTTGCACATCCCTCCTCCCGGGATGCCCTTCTAGGCACCTGTAAGGACTGACTCCCTATCGATCTCTGCCCAAATATCTCCTCACTAGAGAAGGTTCTCTGAATACCACCCCATAAAATAATATCTCCTTTCACCTTCAGGCTCTCTCCCCCTCCCCTGTTGTTTTGTTCCCTGTAGACATAGTGTATTTTTGTTTATTTGTAGATGGTCTTCCCTACTAGAAGGTAACTCGTTTGCAGTAGCGACACTCCCCTTGCCTACAACTGTGCCTGCCAAATACAGAGGCGCACTTAGTAAATGCTGTGTTGGTTGAATGGAAGGCATGTGGTGCTGACTTAGTGCTGTGGGTCATCTACAAATGAGAAGTCCTTCCTTCTCTTCCCTTCTGCTCCTTCCCGAGGAAGCCAGCCTCATCAGATAGCCTCTCGTGGGAGTACCTGCAATCCAGGCAAAGGACGGGAGGTAACCTAATAAATAATCAGCCTTCAGATCAGAACCTTACACAAAAGCAGAGTCCACAGCTTTACTAACTGAAATCCTGCCTCTGCCTTGGCCACAGTCAGTCTCTGGCTCTATTACTGCCTATGCAAGTGCCCAGGGGGTGGGCTGGGGTGGGGGGGCAGTGGCAGATTCCTTAACCCATTGCAGACTCACCAGTCCTGTTAATGGAATCTGATAAGGGTGAGTGAGGAAAGAGGACAGGGCAAACGTCACTGTCATCCTTATAAAAATAGTAGCAGCAGTCATCGCTGACATTTATGAACTACCTAAGAATGCCAGGACTGGGCCAAGTGCTTCTCATAGCTTAGCTCACTGGAAACCTATAACCATGGTGGAGCATGCCCCGCCACCACCATGATACAATGGGGAAACTGAGGCATGTGTTCTGCATTTGTATTTGCTAGAGTCCTTCAGGGATAAGTAGCAAGTTAGGACTGGAACCAAATCTAATGACCCTGAGAGTAGCTGTCCTCTGCCTTATCCAGTCTCTCCCCTTGAATGTGGAGTCATTCATTCTGCCTCATGTGGCCCTGAGAAAGCATCCATGAATACATAGGGAGCGCAAGAGAGGGGGGTGACGTTGAAAAGGTGCCCCTTGGAGCAGATGCCCACACATCAGCAACTCCCACCCGCACATTTCACAGCCGTTTTACTCCCATGGTACCACCTCCATCTGGCTCTGCGTGTGCCCACAACGCAGTTATTTATACGTTTCACAACTTGACTGGTAGGTCTCAGACTCATTTGATCAGTAAAGTGCAGAGCAGCTAAACTACCTGGAAAGAAAGGGTGCCCTCACCCGCCACCCTGCGTGACATCCCACTCCGCAAAGCAGCGTTGGGGGTGGGGGCGGAGGGGCGGATTCGCTGTGCTGAACTTGGCGCAGGGGAATGCAGCTAGGTCACCTCGTGACCTGCAATGGGGAAAATACAGAAGGCTTCCGCGCGCGGAGCACCTGCCCGATCCTGAGTATGATGAATGCTGTTTGGACTTGCCAGTTCTTTTACGCACTCAGCGAAGGCCTCGCATGCTTCGCATTAATCACCAGCAAGCGAACGAGGGCTTCCAGCAAAAGAGCCAAATGATTGGGAACAAATTCAAAACAGCTTTATTTCATTGACAGACAGGACCTTTTTGTTAAACTCCGGTTTAAAAACCTTTTACATCTCTGTCTCGTTCACACGTTACTGTAGTCATTCATATTTATGTAAACCTAAGAACTGAGAGCCGGCTTATTTATCACAACCTATTGGCAGGAAGGGTCCCATAAAAAATCATCGTTATTTGAAAAAAAAAAAAATGTTAAGGCTGATAAACAGTGCTAATGGGAGTGACGCTGTTCTCAACTGTTATAGTAAACAGGCCTCTGAGCTGAAGAAGGAAGGGAGGAGGGAAGGAGGGAAGGGAGGAAGGGAAAAGGGAAGGAAGGAAGGGAGGAAGGAGAAGCGAAGGAGGGAAGGGAGGAAGAAAGGACCTAAATGTCAATGTGCAAAAACATAGAAAGCAGCCGTTAATTAAATGAGACAGGGTATGGTCAGCAAAGACAGCCCATGTCTGTGCTGTTAGGGAAAGCACGGAAGCTGAGAAGAAGGAACAGCTGTCTAAAGTTAACCCAAGTTTCCATCAGCAGTGCTAGTTAGCTAGCCTTGGGTAAGAGCTATATGGAAACAAACTGGCCCGAATTACCAAATCGAGTCATTCAAAAGCCTCTCGTTTCAAGCTTCTTCTCCCTGCATGACCGAAAAGTTACCCAAACCTTTGTGTTGCGTTATTCAAGGCGTACTGCTTCTAGTGTTAGTATCCAAGGCATCTAGAATTATCTTGAAACAGCTGTGGGAAAGATCTGCTTCCTCTCCCCAAAAAAATGCAGTATTCCTGATGCCCTTTGATTGTTCATCCCAAGGGATTATTTTCTCCAGACTGAGTTGCCTCCAAAGAGGAAAGTGACACGCTCTCTCTAAGGTGGGCTGCGGTGCTTAGTGTTTAGAAAACTCGTAAGTGTTGAAACCAACCCCTGCTCCAGGAGAACTGTGCTCCATACTAATCTTAGGAAAGTGTATTTTTTTGTTGTTGTTGTTGTTTTTTAATTGTCAGAAACCACCTGGGAAGGGCCATAGGTTAGGATAGCTTCTGAGAAGCGAACTGTGCTTCTAAAATGTCCTCCCGCAAAACAGGTCTCTTGATATGTTGTGGAAATAACATGTCAGTCCAGGTGCTTTTAATGTATGATTTCCTGATGGATTGCTAGGATTTGCACTTACTCCCAGTAGAAAATTCCTATAGTTTGGAAGTCTGGAGCTTTTTGGCTCAGTCATGGTTGGACACTGGTGAGCATGAGAAGTTCGGACTGGTGCAGCAGTGAGGCTGTGCCGAAATGATGAGAAATTCACCAAAGTTCAAGAGAAGTAAAGCAAAAGATGTCAATAATCCAGGGAACTGGCTTATAACACTAGTCAATCGTGATGCATTCAAAACAATCATTCAAAAGAGTCATTTTTAAAAACCTTGTTACAGTTTGATTGGTTTCTTTAAAGCAGCACAAATCCAGTCTTTCTCATCTTGTTAAAAACTGGTGATTCTACATTGGTCAGGGAGTGAGGGAGATCTGTGGGTGTGGTCGTCATCATCATCTCCCTGGTAACTTTTCCCAGTAGCATCCCCACTCGCACAGGAAAGTTAGACAACCTCCAGGGCAGGTTAACCCTTATTATGCTTTTGTCCTGCCCACCTTGAGACCCACAGAGCTCAGGGGGGATACTGCTGAGGGGTGCGTCCCACGTGTGGATATGGTTCAGAACCACTGGCCCTTTCTTTTTACTACTCCCGTTTATTTCTTCGACTGTCAAATGTGCATACATTTCCAGGCTAATCGTTTTTAATCAAATGTATAATTCCTCTCTTCTGATGCATGCAGTCCAAGGGCTTTGTTATCCACGGTAAGTCTTACATTGCATACATCCCCAAAGTGCATCGATTCTTACTTCCTACATGCATATCACCTGCCTGACAGTGACCCTTTCTTCTTCATTTGGAGAAAACATATTTAGGTTTTGGAGTTGGTGCGCTTGTTAAAGGAAGCTAGAAAGTCATTTCAGCCCCTTGAGAAGGGGTAAGGAGGCTGTGTAGTTCTTCCCCCCTCACCTCTCAGAGCCCTGTGACCCAAGAGGGTTCAATATTTACCCGAACCTGGTTTCATTTTGTTTCCTCTCCAGTTTGAGACCTGGATGTTTTATTGCTTCTTCTCTCCTTGTCTGTTCGAAGTGGAGCCCCTTCAGGTCCAGGAGGTCCTAAGACAGACCGTGCTGGCTCTCTGCCAGCCCCCTGTCCCACTGCAGGCTCAGGCTTGCATTCAGTTCCTCTGCTGGTTTTCCTGAACCACTCTCGGTCCTGCTTGGCCTCCAGCCCCACATTTCCCTTTACTTCATAAATATTGCCGTGAAGGTGGTCCCTCCATTGCTTCACGTCATCCGTCTGTTGGCCCAAACATGACTGGTTCCATTTCAGGGGCAGGAGTTAAACCAGATTCTGCCCACGGACAGGTATATTGGTGAGAGGTCCACTTCTCTGGAGACAGTGATTGGTGGCATTGCAACCCAACCCATGACCGGTACTCCAGACAGTCTCACTGAGTGGTAAGGTGGCCAAGTCTTGCTTGGGCTTGTCCACTTGGCTGTTCATTCACCCATTCACTCATTCACTCTTTTCTTAACGTAAAATTATTGATCATGTATTGGAGGTCCTGGGTCAGTTTGCTGCAAAGCCACTCTGCCTCTTGCAGAAGCAAGGCCTCCATTCAGAGAACATTCTCTGGGTACACACCTTGCCGTGGCTCTATTGTAACATAAACTTTAGGGTTCATGGAGGGAGTAGAGGAAAAGGCCTTTCTGGGCAGGGAAAAATGAATACTATTCATCTAGGTCTCATTAATCTGCAATGAGTTTGACCTGCTTTTGTGAAGTTGAACTTTTTTTATTTGTTAAAGTGCTTAACACGTGTTAGATATCATCGTGGTCGAAGCTAAGTTATTCGTGATCAAAATTAGCAAAGCTTATATTCATCATCATCATTATCAAAGGGGTGATAAGAGCTTCTCTTTTCTCTTAAGTCTTGCAGCAATTCTTTGAGTCTGCACGTACATTTATCTTATAACATATTTCTAGTATTTGGTGCATGCTGAGGCTTTGATGTCTTATTTTCAAATGCATGTCTTTAGAAACAGAATATGTGTAGCTGTTTTCTGGCATGAATTTGGGCTGAAATGATGAGAAATTTAGACGGCACTTCCAGCTGTGGTTAAGCCAGCACCCATCTAGGGAGAGTGGTGGTCTCTAACCCAGCATAAGAAAAATAGAAGCACCACCCCCCCACCCTCAGCCACCACCATCTTTAAAATACACCCATCTTAAACTTCTTAATGAGAAACAAAAACCAACGAACTTAGCAGGCTTCCCCCAACCCAAGTTAGATGCAAAATCAAATGCTGATCTAACCATTTCCATTCTGAACTCAGAAAATAGAGTTAAATGGTATGTAAGGCTTTTGGTTCGGTTTTTAAAATGCAGAGTTGCAGAGCCTAAAAAAAAAAAAAAAACTAAATATTTTGCCAGAATCTAACATACACAACAGATATGAGTGAAGGGCGTTGTTTTAAGTGAAAAGCTTCCATCCTCCCATCTTCTGTTTATCTGGACTCTTCCCCACCCCTCAGAGACCCCCAAGACTCCACAGATATTCAATCTGAAATTCACTATGTAAGTGCAATAGTCCTTCCTTTGTCTGAAATTCACTGTTACAGCATTTCTCAAAATATAATTCCAGAGTCACTTAGGAGATTGCAACCCACTAAATTAGACTCTCAGGGAGTACAGCACAAGAATCTGTGTTTGTAGCAAGCATCCCAGGTGATTCCTTTCAACCCTAAACTTTAAGAACCATTGGACAGTGTTGTTATTTATTCCAAATCTATTTCTGCCCATTATAAAATTAATACATATACTTTCAAGACATTAGCAAGTAGTAGGGAGGGAAAAATATTTCTACTTTTCCCACCCTAACCTAAAACTTTTAGGACACTGAAGCATTTTTTTTTCAGTCTTCCCCCCATACCTAAGATTTTATTTCTAATATAGTTTTAGCCATCCTTGTTGTTGTTGCGTCATTATTGTTTACATGTGTTAAATATTTTCATCTTCATAACAACTCTGTGATGGGTATTCTTATACCCATTGTTCTGGTAAAGAAATTGAGGCAAGAAAAGGTTTACATACATAATTTACATACACCTGGACAGCCTGCTTCTCTCCTGGACAACTATATCAGAAGATATATTAAGTTATTTTTCATAATCATGTTTTTCTTGTTGTTTTGGACTGTAAATGGCAGTTGATAACTATCTTTAACTTGGTTAACTTCAGCTCTAATGTTGGATCAAGCGTGGAGTTCCCAATTTTTAACATGATGAAAGAGATATTTTTTGAAGTGGGTATTTTTTCTTTATTTCAGTAGGTAAAACTATTTTATCAGAAATTTCTCTTAAAAATTGAATCTTTGGTCCAAAGATCTGAGCCACTGATATATTGCTGAGATTTCTAAAAGAGTGTCACCAACGTATATTGAATGTCATTTTCTCAAGAGAACATTATGAAGCACGTCCCTACTTCATATTTGGGAACAAACTGTCACATTTTAGTGAAATTTGTGGGTTATTTATAACCACACAGAGTATCGTGTTTGTGCTTTACAGAAATCTAAGTAAAAGAATCACAGTTTCCTAGTAAAAGGATGACTTGAGTTCTTACAATCTCGTGGAGCTTCTTGGAAACTCAGATATGCAGCCCTTTCATCTTCATTGGTAAAGGGTTCGTTCTCACCGTTTTCCTGCATTAGAATTCCATGAAGTGATTGTGAATCTATGGCAGACTCAAGATCACATCTTTCTCAGAGAATCAGAAGAGTGCCACGGGCTCATTCTCTGTCCCGCCCATCGCCCAGGCCCGGCCACTGCATCCTAGAGCTGCCTCAGCTAACTCCAGTGTGCACTGGCTTGTGGGCCCACGCCAGCCTACACTTCTTTGTGACTCTCAGTCACAGTGATTCTCTCTGCACTCATGACAAGCTGGATGCCAAGGAAAGAGCACAAATTTAGAGACAGATAAATCAGATTGAATGCTTGGTTTCACGACCTATTTGTTGTGGTCAAATTATTTATAACTTCTTGCTTCAATTTCCTGACCTGCCAAATGGGCGCAATAGTACCAATCACCCAGGGTTGTTCTGAAGGTCAGAGTATTTAACATATGTAAATAACAACAGCAACAATAATGGCTACATGTATTAGAAGCTTCTCATGAGCCATGGTTGGTGTTTATCACTGTACACGTGTCATCCGGCGTCACCCTCATCCTTATCCTACGAGACAGGTCATCCTTAGTATTCGTCCCACTTTGCAGATGAGGCTTAAAGAGGTGTTCTGTTAGGTTGAACTATATGAAATTGCCATTTTTTTGTGGGTCAAAATAGTCAGCTATCATCAGTTTCATACGGTTCAACCTAACAATTTGCCCAAGCCTCATAGAGAAAAGGGGGCAGACTCGGGCTTGCAACCCACTGCCGTTCAACAAATAAACTTGGGCGTCTCTGTGTTAACCTGAACTCTGAAAGTACTTGGCACTATGTCTTGCAGAAATCAGGCTTAACACCTGTCTGTTTCTTTTGTTTTCTTTTTGCCCACCTTTGCCCACCATGAAAATATACCCAAGTCGCCATCGTAAGCTCACACAGGGCCCTGCATTTGGACACACATCGGTATTTTGTATTTCAGTGTGGAACAGGGATCCAGAGGGTAACACAATGGAGAAGATTGCCATGGCCAGTGTGACAATGTGTGGATTGAAAAAAACACACGCAGGCACGCAGACCTGATTTGAATGGTATTTCTGAGTGGAAGCTAAGTAGGAGCTGAAATGGCCTTTTAAAATACAGAACATAAGGATGCAATTCACAGAGATGGTCTGAACTGTAAACATGCAGCTGTGGGGTTTGTGAGGCTCAGTGCTTACATACCAACCGCATACAAATTGTCAAGTACTTAAAGTTCCATTGTTGCTGGAAGGGCCTCACCCAGTGTCCTTAAATGGTCCCATTTTTATTTTTTTTAAACCACAGAACCCATATCTTTTACAGCCTATAATGAAATATCAGCAAGAATAGCATATTGAGGAATAATAAATAATAATGTTCCCAGATTGGTTTTGGTATCCTTTGTTAATAGGAGTCTTAAAAAAATTTTTTTCCCAAAGATTGAAGTTTGCACTCTCCTGAACACTTACAAGGAGGCACTGTGTGAGGAACATTCACAAATGTCTGGGCCCTTCTTATCAATCTCTCTCGCAAGTTCTTGTGGACATTTATGGGGTCGTCTCCTGGCGCCTGCTTCCCCTTTACTACTGGAAATTCTATCTCCACTTTTCTCCTTGTGGCTGCCTCGGAGGTGCCATTTTTATTTGGCCTCACTCATCTATATTCTTGATTAGTTCATGATTTAACACCTGCCCACAAAGCTCTGCCAAACATTCCTCCTCTCCAGGGATTTTGAATTAAGAAGTTTCAGTCCCTTTCCATTGGTGGAAGTTCTGGGATATAAACCTTGGGAGCTGTCAACTTTGGTTTCCCTGCAGTGTGCAGAGAGGACAGCAGGTGTTCAGACAGGTGGGTCCCTGGCTCCAGTATTCTCCTAGGTCTTGCTGCCTCCCTAACCTTGGTTGCTCAAGTCTTCCATGCATTCCATAGATGGGAACATTCCCCTTCATTTGCATTGGGCTTTTGTCACTTGCAAACTAACCATCATAGGAGGGTCTGCTCCTAGCCATTCATGGCTTTGGAATCACTTTCTGATTCTCATGGCTCAGGAATGAAAGTGCTCATGTAGTGTGAACAGGTGTGGTGTGTGCAGGTATGGTGTGTGCAAATATGGGTGTGGTGATGGCAGGACAACGAGAGTTGGGAAGAGAATCCCATAAGTGCAGACCCACATTTCTTCCTCCAGGCTGTCCCCTGCACACTGTCCAGAGCTCCGATTTTAACCTTGACTATGTAGTATCATGTGCATCCATTAACCATGTCTCTATGAGGAGACTCTGAATGACTTGGAAGGTAGGATGTGCCTTCTCAAGAAGCAAATCCCCAACATTTAGCACAGTTCCTGGCCTTGAGTAAAAACTTCATAAGCATTTGTTGGATTGAACTGAATTTATTGAACATATTTAAAGGGCATGATGGACAAAGGGGAGTTGAACAGTTGGTAGCCCAGTCAAACCCATTTATGACGCTTCCTGACCCATCTCATAGAATCAGACCAGAACAGACTCTTTTACCCAACATGGAAGTCCTCATTTCTGCTGTGGCCATGCCTGCTAAACCTCTGCCACTAAGCTGTGATGACTTGAGTAAGTCGCTTCACCTCTCTTGGCCTTCACATACTCAAATGGTGAAACTGAGCACTACCCTTAAAGTTTATGGTTTGTATTAAATGATATGGTCCATATAAAGTGCTTAATCCCATTGTCAGCACATAGTAGGTTCTCAATAAATGTTCTTCCTTTATTTTCCTCTCCCAACCAGAGATCAAAGAAGGTTGGCCCTAGAGTTAATTTGAACCCAAAATTTGACAGAGAAATGAATGAAGGTGCTCAAATATGCAACATTTGACTTGCATTGGTCAACATAGGCTAACTGCTATAATAAACAAAATTTGTTTATTATAATCTTAAAATTGTGCCTTAACATAATACAAGAGCATTTCTTGCTCATACAAGGTCCAGTGTGGATGGACCCAGTTGCGAGGCTCTCTTCCAAGTAGAAATGGACATAGGTTCCTGCCGTCTTCTATCATCACCATCTTTGTTTTTGGCCTTCATGGTCTCAGCAAAAGTAAGAATGGAGAAATGACAGTAATACGTAAGCACCTCAGCCTAGAAGTTAATCACATCACTTCTGATTACCATACAGTGACCAGAACAAGTTACATGGCCCAACTGAGATACAAAGGTGCTGAGAAATGTACACCCTAATTTGGAAGCAATGTCCCAGCAGTGCCTGTGCTCTATGGAAAAGGAGCTTTGATCCTTGGTATTCTACTAGCTGTCTTGGCGAAGGAGCAATTATGACTTTTTTTAAAGTAAAGTTGTACCTTTCTTTCTCTGCATGAGTATTGGTGATAACAAAGCCATCAACCTTACTGACACATTACTTTTTTTTGTTTTGTTCTTTTGGCCTTGAAATGCTTTTTGATCGTACCAAACATTTTGTGATTATGAGCCCATAGGTATAGACAAGTCCTGTAGGGTATGTCTGATTGAGCAGTCATTTAATCATTGTCCTCTAGTACACATTAGTTAAGCTCCACACCATAAGACTCTCCTTCCAACAGCATAACCCAACCTATTTCCACTTGTCAGTCTAGGTAATTATTTCATGCCAGTCCAATTCGTGCCTCTCTTTTTTCTTGAGCTGTCCAAGAAAATGTGTCAGAAGTATCACTTATCCATCCGTCCACCCATCCACCTATCCATCCATGCATCCATCTAGTCACCCACCCATCCATCCATTTACCCATTCACTACCCATCCAGCCTCATCTCTGTGACTCTTAGATTCAAACTTTCTCCGTTCAGGTTGTATTCCCCTTCCCCTGCTGCATTCTTGAACCACATAGTTCCCATTACTCCTACTTCCTCTTGTCACCTAGTACTTCAGTTTTTGCCTGTAGTCATCTGAAACTTTCCTTAAACGTGTGTCCTTGACCTTTTGTTCACTTACTCTTTCACTCTCCTTCACTCGTCTTGCTCCCTGACTTTGTGGCATTTTATACATTTAATGATAGTAATTGTGATTACAGCACATTTCTTTATGTCTATCACAGTCTTTATAACAGAGAACTAGATAATTATTTTGCAGACACAACAAATTCTGCAAACATGTATCCTTAGGAGGAGGGTGTGTGGGGGTGGACACAAACGTGATTACAATGTATGTCTTTTGGGGCATAGCTTTGCCCCAGTGCACGAATATAGAAAATTTGGCAGGCTAAGAATTAGTGAAAAGAGATCCTCAAGCTGTTCCTTCCACCCCCCAGGGATGCTGATAAAGTTAATTTCTGATTTTATTTATTTCACAGATATTTACTGAATATTTATTTCAGTATGTGAGGCACTATTCTAGGCACTGAGGATGCAGCAGAGTACAAAACAGAAACAATCATTGTCCCCGTGGTTTCTGTTGGTTGCAATGAATAGAACTCTTTTGCGCCAACTTCAGTAAAAACAAGGGAAGGCGCAGGAGGAGAGGGTATGCTGATCTATCAGGACACAGGACGTCCCAGGGATCCCACAGTAATACGGCCCATTCTCAGGAGAGATGACGCCAGGAATAGGGGCAGCATAAGAAACCCACACAGGACTCCCTTTTCCTGTCTCTCACTTTGTTTTTGTCTGTACGTCTGTTTTATTTCTCTTTTGCCACTAACCAGCTTTTTCTACTCTAAAATATAGCAAAAGATCAGAAAATTGCACAAAATAGTCATAAGTATACCTAGAACCAAATTGTTCAACACTAAATCCTGAGTCCAAATTCCTGGGGCAAAGAATCCAATAGGCTCAACCTTTTGTCCTATCCTCGGGATCCAAGTTCAGGGTCTTGTTGAATAACTACAGCTTATATTTTAAGAGAAAGGGGGCATTGCGAATTGGGCAAATAACACAAAAGATGGCATCACTAACTCTCTTTAATTAACGTAACTTATTTTGCAAGTGAACTCTTCCAGTATAGTTATGTACTAATGAAAAAGATTTTTGCAACTCCAAATACACACACACACACACACACACACACACACACACACACACACACTGACACAGGATTTTCCTTATTTGTCACTTATAGATTTAAGCACAACTATTATAGCATTTGGGGGGTATGGTTTCCAGGGGTCATGTTCCCATCCCCTTCGTGGAGATAAGTAAGTTTAGGACTACTCATTGGGGCGATTCTACTTCTTCTGACTCTAAATCAATTACCATCATTGAGTTACCTGCTTCCGACCCTCAGCTGCGTGATGATGGGGTGTAGGGGAACAGATCCTGGCCTTTGACACCAGACTTTCCCAACTCTCTGTTTGCCATTAGTGGAGCCCTAGACGAGAATCGTAATTTCTCTGAGCTGTAGTTTTCTCATTGGTCAAGGCTTTTCTTACCACATTACATTTGAATGAGACCTGTATCAATGGCTTGAGGTTCCTGGCTCTTCCCAAGGTGAGGAATAGCCAGCAGACCATGCTGCAGGAAGTTAGACCATGCCCACTAAAGACTCTGTAAAGGCTTTGCATTAGTAGTGGGGGCTCCCGCTCTCACCCGAGCTTCTTTCCCCCTCTGGCTGCCTCTGGTCTATGGCAGAAGCCTTGGTGTGCTTGAGTGACAAAGCAGATTGCTTCCTCCCACTTCTGTGGCTGCTGAGGACCCCTTTCTCTATCCTAGTTTCACTCTGATTGGCACATTCACTCAGAGCGAAACCTTAGCAAAACCTCAAGGTTTGGCTTAACTGCAAAGAGATGGCTGATATCAGATTCATACCCCAGAACCAGAAGACCACTCGTGAGAAATTCCGTAAGCACAGGACTGTGGTTTATGTCAAAATCAGACTGTTGGAATGAAGCCATTTAATGCCAGGTGGAAATACAGCATCATCAACTAGAACCCTCAGGCCTTGGAACCTCTTAACTCATCACCAGCCAGCAGGCTAAGCACTGGGGAGTTGGTGACCAATCCGGTTCCCTGACAATCATCTGCAAACGATTCTAAGCACACATCAAAAGCAATATTAAAGTATGTCATGTCAGGAAGAGGGGGACAGGGATAGAAAAGCCAGGACTTAGGAGTCAGGTGGACTTCTGTTTCAGACTGAGTTCTGCTTCGTACTACCTGGGGACCCCAGTTGACTTCCAGAGCCTCCAATGTGTTGTTTGTAAAATGAAGGTAGCACCAACTACAGGGGTCTGTTAGGAAAATAAATCGGCGAGGGCCAGAAGGTCGCCCTGAACAGAGCTGGGCAAAGCAGGTGCTCAGAAATGGCTCCTTTTCTGGCCATTTTATAGCTCTATGGAGACGTTGAAAGTAGCCCAAAGGACCTGCAGCCTGTCACCTTCGGGAGTTGTACCACCGTGATTCATATAACTGTTGTCATGAACCGTAGCAAGCAGGAAAGGCCCCTGTCTTTTGATTTTGCCACATGCATATAGGCACAGGCTGTTTCATATCCACAGATTAGGTGTCCAAGGTTCTGGCAGCTCAGGTGGACCCCTCTGCAGTCAGTATGAGAAGGGCAGGATTGTTCATATGGTGCAGACTTGTGAGAAGGCAGGTGTGGGAAGGGGAGGCAGGGGACTGACATTGATTGAGCTTTTTCTTCATGCTTTCAGCTTCATACCTTATCCTCGCAACTGAAGCTTACAGAGGTCGGTGAATTGCCCGGTGTGGCACACAGTAGGTGGTAGATGTGCATAACAATAAGTTCAAGAGGGGCTCATTTGGGGAGCCCAGGGGTTCAGGAAGACACCTCTTAAATTTTGAAATCTGTATCAGAGAGTAGTGTGAGTGGCTCCCTAAACTCCTAGGAAGATAGGACACTAGAATTCACGGCCTATTGCTTTAGGCCATTTTCCTCTTGATGTGTTTAGACAAGATAACAAGTGACGCATCTGGCACGTATTGGGCACTCAATAGTGGGGAGCCCTGTGTGAGTCCTTTCAGCTAGTCTCAGACATCGAGGGTCCCCTACTTGAGGGCACGGGAGAAGGGTACACTTCCTTGTTTCCTTTGGCAATTGGCCTTGCCCTGTGATTTGTTTTGGCCAATGAAATAAATGGGAGTAAAACTGACATATGTCACTTCCAGCCAGGGTGTTCACCCTGACTCCTTCCCATGCGCTGGCAGTCAGCGGAACAATGTCCTGTTGGAGGCTATGACCTCCTAGGACCCTGAGTGAATGTGTGAGGCGGTGAGGAACAATCCTTTGTTGTGTTACCGCACTCAGGTCTTGGAATTATTTGTCATTGCAGCAGAACCTACCCTCTCTTGCCCAGTACAAAGCTTTTCTTTCTCTCTAAACTTTATGCCAGTATCGTTTTATTCCTCAGCTTATGCACGCTTTTGACTTCAACCTCCTTTACTAGGCACTATAGGCTCTCCTGCACGATAAGACCATTTAGATTTAAAGCAGAACAAAGACAATTGCGTGATGCAAAGGGAATATACTGCTAGAGTAAACCATTCCTACCACCTGGTCCTGAATTTGCTCAAAATTGTTACGAAGGCACAAAGAGAGCTGTGTGGAGTTCTCATCTAACTCCCAGGCAACTTTTTATGTATTTGTACGAGAAGGTCTTTTGCCAGATGGTTAAAATGTTCATGTTCCTATTTTGTTTTAATGCAAACTGGCATTTCTTCATCTTCCTGCAGTGGGTTTCTTTGAGGAGGCCGTGCTTTGCATTTTCATAGAAAGAATTTCTGACTCCCCCTCCGGAGCCCACCCTGTAGTTTCTGTGGGGGCTGGGTTGGTTAACCACTCGCTTCAGTTTTAAGGCGTCACAGGCACAGCCAGGCCGTCATGAACTTCTTGATTTACACTGTGGTGGAGAGTGTCTGAGAAGCCAGAGAGAAACAGGAAGGGGCTTTTTCAGGAGCCCCACGGAGAGCTGGGCCACAGCTCTGGGGCGCACTTGGCATTCAGAAGGCCAGCTTGATGAAAGCTGGACATATTTGCCAATGGTGTTCTTGCTCGTAGTGAAGAGCCCCGGGTGGACACCAAGTCCCTGTGTTAGGAGCTGTCTATAGAGAGGGATACATCTAAATATAGATCATATGTAAAGATCAATAAATAATAGCAAAACTAGGTCAACGCAATAAGCGATACTAAAAATAATAACAATAAAATAATTCATAAAGTAAATAGTGCCACCAACTTATATGAAGCAATTTTTAAGGATTATCTCTTTTAACCCTTACAAGAACCCCATGAGTTAGGGTATGTTGCTTTCTATGCGGAGAAAGAAGTCTATTTTAAGTGATATAAACTCAAACATGCTTTCATTTAATCATTCACTCATATGTAAATATGTCTGGACGTTCACTGTTCAGAACAAAAGCATGGAAGTGCCCTCTCTTTCTGAACTCTCTTGGGAGCTGTGTTGGTTCTCTGCTCTTTCAAAACCACATTCTGCATGTGTCTCAGATTTCCCAGTGACCAGCACCAACCCGCCACTGTCTGGGTCATTATAGTGACCACAGTGGCCAAGGAAGGGACCTGAGGTTTAGGCAAACCTTGGTACAAATGATGCTTTTCGCTGGTCTGGGAGGTTCCCATTGGGCGGTCTGCATTGCTGAGCTTTGGAAAAAAGCTGCTCAGCTTCCCAGCTTGCTGGGCAGATGTGGGCACAGACTCAGGTTGTGTGTTTCTCTGCTTTGCTGCCTCACCACACAGAAATCTAACGCTCTAAAGCGGAAATTCCATTGGAAATGGAGCTTTCTCTCCATAAATTGGTTCTACGCAAGGATTGGTAGGCAAAAATGATCCAAATAGAACTTTACAATTTTGATTACAAAGTGATATCATCTTTATAACAACTTTTCCACTTAGAAAATGTATTATATTTCTACGTTTTATTATTTAACAGTAACAGTTCCGTAATAGTAGGGACTCAGAAGTATCAGCAGACATATTGGCAGGAAGAAAGAAGACAAAGTAACATCCTGTGTTGTGACCGTTCTCAGCCTTCTTTAGAACGATCACATTGCCACTGTCCTTTCCTTTGTGAATGTCAAAATCCCCAACATGTATCAGATGCTCAATAAATATTAGTGCCCTTCTCTGAGAAGGTCAGGCAACTTTCCACTCTTCAAATAGTATATGCAACACTCCAAACGTAGATAGTAAAAATGCAAGTTTTAGTTTTTTTTTTTATTACAAATTATTGTTGTTATTAACTTGATCAGTATACAAAGGTCAAATGTGTGCAAGGAAACACAGGCTTAGAGGTATGAGGGAATGTCTCCTCCTGGTCTGGCTCTTGCCACGGAGTTCAGAGTTACCTAAGTTAACTTTTTTAAAGAAAACGAACTTACCGCAACTTGTGGTAGAATCGGGACGTGCTGTTAGTACTACTGTCCAAATTCTAAACTAACGGGGTCATCTCTCCTCTGAGTGTCAGGACCTGACATGAGGGTGTTGTTTCTGTGACCTGTAATGGAAGTGCTGTCTCTACTACATGTTCTTCCGAGCACAGGGAAGCTCCATGTCTGAAAGAGAGCAAGGCGAGAGCTACGACCTGGGAAAGGTGGATCCCTGGGGCAGGGCTGGCGACCTGACAGATAGCCCTGAGACTTTCTAGCACTGGAGGGGGTAGGAAAGGAGGTGTGTGGCACTTTGGAGGTGAGAGAGCAGGTGTCCTGGTGAGGCACGAATTCATGAGCTTCACAGCACAGCCTGCGGAAATTCTATGAGTCCAAGCCTTTCAGGTCAAAAGTGACACGGGATGGTGCTTCTTTCTCCCAACCAGAAGCCTATGAAGCATGCAGACATCTGGAAAGTTCTCAGGAAAAGCTTGGTTCTTCCTATGTTCAGAGGAATTGAGTAGGAAGGAAATAGAATGGACAGGGGAGAAGAAAGCCACTCACGTATCAAAGAGAGCTTATTTCAGCAAACCTCACTGTGTTCGTAGGTGGCTCTCCATTTTCAGAGCCCGTCAGGCCAGGCCTGGTGAGATTCCACACCTCACCGCTGCACTGGAAGAACAAGCTTGCAAAAAGCTGGCCAAGGGGTAGGAATCCAGAACAAGACTCGTTGCTGGACAAGAAGTTCTGAGTGATGGGGACTTGACTTCATGTTGGGTGAAGAGAAGAATTACCTGCAGCTGGCTGTTGGCCCATGGCAATGCTCTCTGGTCCTTGAATTTGTGGTCCTGCTGAAAGGGAGACTTAAATTATTTATACCAGCACTATGTCTGGAATTTGGCAATTTCCCTGCTCTCTTATTTGCCAGGAAATCGCTGGTCACCTCATATAATATGCATCCCTTTGTAAGTATGCGTTTGCCTGGGGACCAAGAGATGCTGAACAGCCAGGCTTTGGAAAGGACAGGAAGTGGAAGGATGTCCTGGACCCCAGGAGACCTAGGGTCCCTCAGCAGGAGGTGCTCATGAGTCTCAATACGAGGCTCCACCGAAGTGTTTCCCAGCTCCCTTTGGCTTCTGTCCTGCATTCTGGCTTCTTCCCCTCACTTACCACTTCTGCTTGCTCTTAAATTTGACTTATGCATCCCAGTCTTGGCGTCTTTGACCCCTCAACTGTATAGTCTCATCGGGTACTACTGACTTCCAGATTCCTGAAAGAGAACGCTCTGATGGGACCTGCTCATCTTTCCATGCCGTGCCGTGCGGGGCACCACCCTAGTGGTGAGCTCCAAGCAGCCTAGACTTGGAACACTTTAAGGTGAAAAGAAAGCAAGGTGATGCATTACGTTGGATGTTTTCTCCAGTACAGTGTTGCAAAACCATACAGTGGCAGGAATTCTGCAGCTGGGTTTGCCCCCGTGACCCTCATTTGAAGGTCCAGATCAGATAAGGACAAGGTGTGCAAAGCACTGTGGGTCTGGCTCTGAGATGGTAGGCAACACCCATGAGCTGCCTCATCTTCCATGTGACCTGCTGACCTCACGGCCGTGAGCAGGTATTATCTGGGCCATTGCATGTCTGCAGTCAGAAAAAATGACAGCCTAAAGAAGTGCAGTGCTTTCTTTGGGGGTTTCTTTCTGAAAGTAAAAGGGGTTTTCTAACTTGATCCTGTGGAGACCACTTTAGTTTCCATTTTCCTCAGATGATTGCATCTACAGAGGGGCTTCCTTTCACTGTGGGTATATCATTTCTCAAATATGTGGTCCATGTTTAGAACCACATAATACTTATTAATTACCACAGTTACTGCTTACTGTGGGCTGTTAAGACTACCTCAGATATACTCCAAATATTAAAAGAATCTATAGCCCGCCGAGCAGCACGTCGATAGAAATCCAGGATGCACCTGGCCTCCATTCTTCAAAGCTGAACCTACATATTGATCACTTCTTTTCCAAAGGATGCTTCCTGTTGGAACATACATTTTTATTTTTTTTGTCCCGATGTTTAATATAATGAAGGAGTATGTCATTAACTTAATGTACATTGAATGCAGCTGTTATCAGGAATGGACCCAATTCCATTTTACCTGAATTAGGGCACTTAGGTGTCCTTTCTTTTATGTCACTCATACAATTCCCATGCTCCCAATATCCACACCAAGAATGTGAGTGCAGTTTTTCAGCAGGAAGACAGCGCTGGTAGGTACAGAGACTCGCTCTGCCATTTTCTATCTGTGTGACAGATGTCGACCTTTCCTCCGCCTATTTACTCATGTTGAATACAGAGATATTAGCTACTTATCTTACAGGATTTTTGTGATGATTAGAAATATAAGGTTTATAAAGTCTTTGGCAAATGGTTAATAATAAATTATCAGCATCACTAATATTCAAGGTACTGGTATTTATAAATAAAAACAGAAATTCCTTTGAACTGGTGCACTTGCTAAATAGTTCCCAGTCCCTCATATTTAGGCGTGGATTGACAGATGACCATGTTAGCCTCCAGACCTTGGGAATTTCAGAGCCTTTGCTTGTTTTCCTTGGGAAGGATGTTTTGAGAGAGAACATTTTCATGCCATCCCTATTGCCTTTGGGGGTTGTTGCTTCTTCACGGGCTCCTGTTGTCATGCTGGATGTGGGGGCGGCTCACTGGGGGCTTGGGTGCTTGAGAAAAGGAGTGAAAAACCCAAGTGAGAAAACCCAAGAGAAACCGAAAGACCTGAACATTGGAAAAAAAAAAAAAAGAGAGAGAGCTTCAGGACTACAGCGGTTAAGGAACTGGCCTCGACAGGAAGTGGGCAGAGTGCTGTTTTCAGTACACTCATGGGAACTGAGTTGGAAAGTGCTGTGGTGAGTGTGTGTGGAAAAAGGGGGCTTTAATCAAGCTATAAATATCTGTTTCTTTGAAGTTTTATGACCAACAATTAATGTTACTGGAAGGCACATAAAGAGTCGTTTCTTGACTTGGTGGGTCTGAGTAGGGTGGGGTCATGTTAAGATTCTCTCCTCAGTGGGACGCTGTCTCTTTGATTCTATTGCGTGTAATCTAACGTGTAGCACAGGTGTCTGAAACATCCTCAGCATGTACTTCACACAGTTCATTCATTCGTCCGTTCAGTTAGCTAACGTTCATGTGCAACCCCTGGTGATATAGCAGTGAATAAATGAAACCCCTGCCCTCAGGAAGCTTTTGTTCTAGTCGAGGAAGGAGATGTTAAATATATCAAGATGTATCAGGGAAAGAGAAGTGCTGTAAAGTAACTGACCCGTTAAGAGGATATAGGGCAGAGGGGCAAGACTCTGTGAGACTGTAGAGAACAGAGGCCTTTGTAAAGAAATGGGGGTGGTGGGGAGGGGCACAGCAAGTGCGTACCAAGGTCCTGAGGCAGGTGCGTGCTCATTTGGGCCCAAGAGACCAGTGAGAGACAGAAGAACCCTGCACAGAGGTGTTCGCACTTGAGGGGGCCCAGCATGGAGGTGAGGTATTTGGAAGAACTGTGAAATCTACTCTGAGACAGAAATACCCAACAGGGTTTTACTTGGTTCTGCCAAATGACCAGCCTCCAATTCTATAACAATCTCCTTTCCCCAAACTTTCCTCTTCTCATGAAACAAAACAATGCAAAACACAAAAACAAAATCAAAACCCCCAGTAAGTTAGTAGACAGGGTTTTGGGTGTGTGTTTTTTTTTGTTTTTTTAAGAAATGCTATGGCTTTTTTTTTTCTTTGCTCACCTCTTGCTATATGCTGACCTCACTGTTAGAAATTTTTGTGATCTCATTCCTGCTTTGAAGCCCTTCCGTTGCTTTTATGAGCATAAATGAACTTGAGGGCTGGCAGGCGGTAGCAACCTCTACCTTCTCCCCACAGGGCGCCCATTGTACCCAATCTTCATTCATGTGGACTTGGGGAATTTGGAATTTACGATCCTTTGGATTCACGACTTGGCTGGAGGTTTACCTGTGCACTCACCTAGGAGAAAGGGTATACTACGCAAAGAATCCTTCGGAACAATCTGGAGAAGTCTACCCTTTGCAAGCACACAGTTTTAAAGTACTCTCAGGCATGTTAGAGACTCCTATTTAGGGACAGTCTTACCTATTCTTTTAAGCAGCTCACCTAAGGACTTTGCTGGATAAAAGTTGGTTTTCTGAAGAGGGTTTCTACACATACTTGACAGTTGTTTTTTTTAAGGAAATGCGTAATTCACATCAGCTTCCCTTCTAGATAGTCTGAATTCTGGAGGTTTACTGTATGTGAGAGAGTATTTTCCTCCTTCGTTTCCTTGAGTGCAGGGAGTTATTTATGACTAATGGGATTCATTACATGTGTGTTGAGCCTACCAATTATTAAGGCTTTAACAATATTAAAATCCAAAGAGATAACAGAGAGGGAAGCTTTTGGGAGCTAGGAATCAATTGTGTGGGCTTACTTGAACATAGAATAGCAAAATGGCAACCGCCTAGCCTGTCCGTTATTTAACATTAATAAAGCCAGAGGCAATGTCACTTAGTTGTCCCAAAATGACTGGTTCACCCTGTGGTTGGGACGTGAAGCTCTGTTCGTCAATATCTCATCACCACACCGATCCTACATGTCTTCTAGGAGTCAGCTCTCTCTGCTCTGGAGCTGGGTCTGTGAGTTCAGCAGCAGTTAAGGGAAGAGCCTGGCTGCCGCGCTGTTCTCTGTTTGTGTAATTGGCCTTGAGCCTGGTCTGCATTAATCTGGCGATGTCCTTTGTCCAGTAAAAGAAATGGTTGGCATGGAATGACTTGTGATGGAAACAGTGACATATTTGTGTGCTTTTTAGGGACATAATTTCCCCAGGACTGGGGACAACGCTGAGGGTTTTTGGAACTCTCTCTGGAAATGATGCACATGTCTTCAGTGGCTCCCGGACCCCATAGGAGTGGAATCTGGGATTTAACCCAATACCTCTCCCATCTTCACTGATGGACATGGGACTTGTGGCTTTAAATGTAATGTAAAGTATAATGCTACCTTCTACTTTATACTTTGCAATTCACCAGCTATAAAGAAATATGCTAGAATATTGATTAAATACTATAATATAACCATACAATAGTCTAGTCTACATTAGGGAAAGAATGGCCCTTCTAAAGAAAAAACTCAGGGCAAAAAGTTATATGTTTACATCTATGATAAAAACAAAATATCATGGTGTGGTGGGGGCGGGTGGGTGGAGTGGCAACTATTGGAGTGGAAAAACCACACCAAAACACGAAATACCGCTGTATTTGCAACAGTTGTGTCTGAGGGATGAGGTTCTGGATTTGTTTTTCTTTGTATTTCTCATTTTAAAAAAACAAAAATGAGTACTTTTAATTATGAGATCGAAAAGAAACATTCAGTGGCTTATTTTGACCCAGTATTTTTCTCTGCCTAATTTAGATGGGGCTTTTGTTTGCATGAAAATTATGCTTGCAATGCCTATAACTTGTTGTTGTTGTTGTTGTTGTTTGAATGAAAAGGAGCCATTTTACCATCCCGGCAGCTCAGCAACCACACCTCAGCGTCTTCTGAGCAGGCTTCCAGCACCCAGCCCCATGTCAGCCCACTGACACCCGCGACAAACAGGACAACATTAATATTACCACAGACATCCTGTGAGGGGCGAGGGAGGGCCTGGATCCTGGTTGGTAACTGGAGTGAACGTGAAAAGGATAACCAGATATCAGTTAGGCCTGTTCTTCTTTCCCGGACCATTGATAGTTTTCTCGCCTTCCTCCCCTCCCCCGTGCCCTTTGACAGAGAGTGACAGGCTTGAAGTAGAAAGGGAAAAGGGAAACCGGTGACTCAGCCAAGAGCAGGCCTCACCACAGTTTCCTGGCCACCCTTCTCGGTAGGTCTCTCCTTCCATGCGAGGAGGGGAGGAAGCCCAGAGCATTCTAGTATAATAGAGGAAGACATCAACAAATGATTGAGTGAGTGAATGAATACCCAAAGAGTCACCCCAAAATACCGCCATAATTTAGACGTGAATTATCCGTGTATATCTCATCCCACCTCCTCACTCCTCGGGCCTGTGAATTCTGAAATCCGTTTCCTCATTTACAAACACGCTTGCCGGTGGGGCTGCTTGCAGAGTCAGAGGACTGTTGATAGGTCCTTCTCATTTTTGCCAGCACTCTGATCTTATCTCCTGAATTCTAAAGAGCAAACAACACAAAGGCAAAAATGCACCGCATATGAGTATCCCTTTAAAACATTCATTTGAGGTATTTAAAATAAAAACAAAAAAGTTAACATGGTCTAAAAGTTTGGGTATGTCAAATATGTACAAAAGCAAATGCATAAACTCAGTGACCATCTGAAGACAGAACCTCAAATAGGGACTAACAAAAATCTCTCTCATCTAAAGAAGCCTTAACGAAATAATTAGGGAGCCAATCAGAGGCAAATAATTGTGTTTCTTTCATTAGAAGGAGCCCGATATTTATTGATCCAGTAGGTTTACACTGTGTGTACCCAGGAGTGCCATCAGCCCAAACCAGAGCAGCGTCTTGGGCAATTTTTTCTCACATTACTGCCGAGGGGATTTACCAGATCGCCTTGTCAGCTTCTGAATTCTTTGGGCACACAGGAGGGGTGACATGATTCTGGCTTATTTCTAAGCCCCTTTGAGGCAATTTCTGGTCCCCAAATTGAGGCAAAATAATCCTCACAATTCCTTGGACATTCACTCTTCCTCTTCCTCCACCCCTTCTGTCAGAAAGGGAACTTCTCTAGGAGGCGTCCTGATTCCCTAGTATCGACTTAACGTGATCCTTACTTAAGAAACGCCTGTTGTCTACCTCTTGTTTTCCTCTCTGGTCCAACAGGGCTCTGCTTTCCTTCTGGCAGTTCTATTTAGTGGGAGAGGAGAGAAGAGATGGAAAAATGGACTCCTATTTTATAGCTGTGTCTTCAAGGAGCTCAAACTGCTTTCAGGCATGTCCGTATTACCTCATTAATCCTCATAATGTTCCCTCAGCAGTATTATTCTTATTTTCAGGATGGAGAAATTGAGGCACAGACAAAATAAATGGCATGTAGAAGGCCAGAGAGCCAGGCAGCAGAAGGGGGTGGGTTTGCAGGGCTACTGGCATCCATCCTAGGCCATCAGTCAGATTGTCCTCTTCAAATAAGGAGAGAGAGAGAGAGAGAGAGAGAGAGAGAGAGAGAGAGCACTCAAATCGCAGAGATGATTAAAATAAATGGAGCCAGATTTAGTTATCACCCATCTAGCAAAAATCAGTCTTCTTCGTGAATGTGTACACTATTACCTGCCAGGTTTTTCAAAGTGGAACCGTTATTTGTTGCAAGTGTTCTGTGTGCCAGGAACTACGCTAGGCTCAGGCTACAGCAGTTGATAAGACAGAACAAGACTTTTCTCAATGAAGTTCATAGGAGGGAAGAGCTTAAGGACAAACCTGACAAGCAGGAATGCAGAACTAAGAAGGCCCGACTTCCTCTGCCGCACCCCTTCATGCTCCCCTCCCCGCCCCCCTCCCCGCCCACCTGGAAAACCTGCCTGTCCTCCTGAGGGATTGCTCTTTTCCCTCCTTGGGAAAAAACCCTCCTTAGGCTTTTGTTGAACCGAGAACTAGACTCTCCTTGGAAAACGCAAGTTAGATCACATCTTTCCTTTGCTTGGAACCTTCTAGAGGCTTTCGGTGTCACTCAGAGCTGATCTTGACCATGGCGTGTGGGATCCTTCCTGCTCTCCCTTCTCACCTCCTGGGCTCTCCCCCTCACTCATTCTGTTCCAGCTGCACTGGCCTCCTTGTTGTTCAAGTTCACCAGGCCTGCTCTGCCTGGAGGCCTCACTTCTCCTCTCTGCCTCTGCTCAGAGTGCCCTTCACTCACCGCAATGCTCACCCCTTCCTCCCTCTCTCCTTCCTTCCAGACATTGGACTTGAAATTGCAATCTGCCTTCGCCACCCCATCAGTACCTCATCCCCCTCACCTGCTTTATTTTTTCCACACCTCACCACCATTGAACAAGACTTACAGTGGACCCCTTCGTTTTGTTTTCTGTGCCCTTCCATGAGAATGCAAACTCTGGGAGGGCAGGTATTTCATCTGTTTGGTTCCCATCACCAGGAAGCTAGTAGGTGCTCAACAAATGTTTGATCTCTTTAAGGGAGAACTTGACTCTCACAGAATAACCACAAGGAGCCTGAAGCAGGGGTCTCTGTCCAGGAGATTCCGCTGGATTCTCTGTATAACCTGGAAGGAGCGGGGCTCATGGTGGGGTGGGGACATCCAGGAGGGTTCTTTGTGGTTGTAGACATGTTGGGGAGGATTCCAGGGAGGAGCCTGGGACAAGGGCCCACTGCCCTTTGTGGGTTTTCCCTTTTTTTTGTTTTTTTTTGTTTTTTTTGGCAGAGGCATAGAAAGAGCTCTTCATTTAAAGGGCCAGATTGATTTTTTTTTTCTTTTCTTTTTTTATTTTCTTTCCCCCCACCCCCTGCATTAGGAGTTAACCTACCTGGTTATGTCGTGCCCTGGAGGCACTTGTTATTAACAGGGATATAGGAAGGGCGGAGGCCACCCTGGGTTGGTGGATTCACAGAGAAGTCAAAATTTTCTTTTATAAAGAGCCCACTTTTCTCAATAATTGCATAATGACGTCTTTGATTCCTAGGCCCTCATCTCCAGCTGTTTCCTTAGGCATTTATTCAACATCTGAGATGCCATTCACAATCCAGCAGGATGCATATTTGTATCTGGGTCCAAAGCTTGTTGTTTTTTTTTTTTTTTTTTTTTTTTTGGCCCACATCTCTGTAACCCATGGCAGAAGATTCTAGCAATTAGCAGGAACCAAAAGCGATAATTTATTGCAACCAACACTGTGATCTAATAGTCACACATTACAAGACCAAAATCCATATTTTTTCCGCTGTGGCGCTGCAGCGCTCTCACATGCTCCGCGTGCTTTCTAATGTCTTTTGTTTGCATTGGGAAGAAGCATAACCCTCTCCCACTGAGAACCAGAGAGAGCCCCTCAGGTTCCAAAAACTATGACGTTCAAAAATGTACCAGGGGGTGTAAACTTGTGGGCTAGACGTGAGGGCTGTGCAATTTGATTCTATTTCCAAATGATCGTTGGAAAGTAAAGGGCACTTTCTTCGTTTTATTTAGGAAAGGTGATCATCTTTCTCTTTTAAATGTCCCAGCATACGCTCTGGGGACCAGGTGCAAAAGGGTAGGGGGGCTTGGAATTGGGAACGCAGGAGGTTCGTGTCTTTTATCCAGCGATCACAGTTCAAATCTATTGATTTTGACCATTGAATCTTGCCTCAGATCTGAACCTCGAGTGAATTTCCAAACCAACAGGCAACAAAAAGAATGGGCAAAATGATGTCAGGTCCTGCCAGGTGACTAAGGCAGCGTGGCAATTCTTCAAGTCTTTAAAACCATATCCCAGTGGCCCAAAAGCATTAATACGTTTGGAATATTGCCTGCCCCACGTCTAGAGAGGCGCCTGCAGAATTTGATTCCGAGGCACATCAAGTTTTTGAACTGGAAGAAACTTGAGACACTCTCTAGTCCAGCAAATTCCAAACCTGTCTGCTCATCAAAATCACCTGGGAGTTTAAAAAAATATGGATTCCTAAGCCTCACCCTCCAGAGAGACACATTCATTTGCTGTAGGATTGGACCCAGGAAGCTCTAAGCAGGGACAGGATCACATTTCATAGAGGGGAAACTGAGTCTCAGTGCGTGAGATGGAGAGCATGGCATTGAACACAAACTCCCAGGCGGCCAGTGTGCTGTGTTTTCTCCTGGACCAGGTTTCTGCTGCTTAACCAGGAGGAACCTCATTTACTAACCCCCCAGGGATCACCGAGGGCAAAGAAAGCATGGAACCATTTCCTGGAAAAAGAGGCACTGGGGTCTGCCTGCCTTCCTCACCCCTTCTCTGGTACCTGTTGTTGCATTTCAATGCATTTCTCCAGAGGCAGCTCTCACTGGGTCCCTACACGTTGAGCGAACTACCCCTGGGATCATCTCAGGGTTTCCTTTTGTTGAAGAGGAACAAGGATTGCTTCATAGTGATTTTTTCCCCCTAAAATATTCAAATTTTAAGCAGGAATTACAAACCATAAATGTTTACCAGAAAGGTCACCTAAATGAATGGCTTGAGATACAATGAGCTGAACAACCCTTGTTGGGAAATTGAATACAGAGAAGAAATTAGTGTTCATTTCTACGAAGACATATATACCTTCTCCCCACCCCCACCCCCACTGTTTTTTAATTTCTTGAAACGCCTGGACCTTTCCATCTATCTTTTAAATGTTCTGCTTTTGGTAGAGTAAAGGATATTATTACATCTTTCACTTTTCTCTTGATAGTAAGAAAAACAACATACAGGCCCACGACAATTAACCTCACTGCTGGGGGAGACTCCAGGGAGGGGTGGAGACTGTGGGAAACTGCAGAACGCATGTCTGTCGAAAGGGGAAGTCACTTTCCATTCTAGCTGATCGTTGTCACGTGGAGATCCAGGTCTAGGATGGTCACAGCCTCTGAATGTTTTCTTTCTTTTCTAAGAAAAACTAGACATGCAGATTTTTTGTGTGTCTAGGTGTGTATGAAATCTTTAGGAGCTTTAAGTGATGGCAGCTAATTTAGTTTATTTTTATTTTTAACACACCTAACCAACTCTATAGGTGTGGGCCAAAAAAAAAAAAAAAAAAAAAATATCTGCACCCTATCGACCTCCATGTTGAGACTTCTGATTCGAAGGTGTATGAGTGACAAGGGACTATCTGTGGGTGTGGCTTAGTCATGGGTCAACCAGAAAAGTGGAACCAGTAGGAGATATATGTTAAGAGATTTATTGCTGGGCATTGGCGTGTGTGATTCTGGGAGTTGCCTAGGAAAGTCTTGAATCCATACTCTGGACACTCAGGAAAGGTAAACTGGAGCTCTCACCAGGGGCCAAAGCTGCTGGACCACAGGCAGAATTTCTCCTTCTCCAGGAAAGGCTCAGTTCTCCCTGTAAGATCTTTCAACTGATTGGATCAAGCTCACCCAGATTATCTATGATAATCTCCCTTATTGGAAGTCAACCATCTATGGGCTGTAATCATATCTGCTGGAAACTGGGAATACCATGATGGCACATAGAACTCACTATCCCAGGGTAAATGTTAAAAAAAAAAAAAAAGAAAGAAAAATAATCACCCAAAGATAAATAAGATCAAGACCCCTATGTCATCCTTTGGCAAGGGTCTTAATTTTTCTAGTTTTTTTTTTCTTTTTTTCGCCTAAAAATAGAGCTTGTTTTAAAGAGCCTGAGGAATGAGGGCAGGCATTAGTGATCCGATTTGGAAGAGAAGGCTTGGGTTAGCGCCAATACAAGATGGGTTTATATCTTTAAGTGGCCTTTATTACCATAGTAATAAACAGCAAACCGGCCCAAATCTTACAGGCTTGTGTTGGCTTTGACCAATGAAGTAGAACAGGGCCTCTGAATACCCCATTAGTTCCAGGCTGTGCTTTGATGGCTCTGCACAGGCAGCTCTTTTTCTACACAAGTCACCAGCCTCACCCGTGTCTCTTAACAAATGTTGTTGACAGGCCGAGTTGCAATTTTTCTGCATGTTCTGACAGTTTAATTCAGTACCTCTTGGCTAAGCACTCGGCCTAAGGGGGTGCTTCAGCGCGTTGGCATCGCCGGTCTGCAATTAAAATAATTCAGAACTGGGGCTGGGCTTGCAGAAATAGTCTTTCTTCCGTCTGGAACACACAGTGCATTTTCCAATCCCCCAGGTGAAGCAGATTCAAGATCCCCCTTTTTAGAGTGGAGGGCAGTGGAATTTATTAACCAGACGTCAACTTGCAAGCAGTGGCTCCATTTGCATGTTACACCCAACGGGGTTTTCTCCACGGTGGGTGAACATAATTTCTTTGGTAGACTTGGCACCTGTAGAAAGGTCATGGAGGGAGGGGAGAGCGAGGGAACTCTGATGGGCGTCTGGCAAAGACCATTTTTAGAAGTCGTCCTTCCAAAACGGCATGTCAGACATGTCCTTTCTTCTAAATTCTGCACGGGAAAGATAAATGGATAAGAGGACCTCGAAATTGGCCTCCTTTGAAATGGTCTTGTCTGAAGACAGAGACGTAGGGATGTTTTTGAAAAGACTTTACTTCAGCATAGTCCCTGATGAAGGATAGATGAACACAGTATGGTGGAATTGAACTCAATCCTGTGCACCCTTCTGTCTTCACCCAGCAACTTTGCTGGTGTCGCTACTAAAATAAGATCGTCCCCAAGTTGTAGAGAGATTTGGTTTGTCAGGTAGAGAGTCCTTTCAGCAGATAGAAATTTGGGAAATTCCCCAAAATTACTTTATAATGAGGATCATTTGGGGGAGTATTTTTGTTTTGTTTTGTTTTGTTGTGGTGGTGGTTTGTTTGTTTTTGTGCAAACTCCCGGTGTCTCAGCCTGAGGGAATGTGATCCAATTAATCTAGGGTGGAACCCGGGAATTTGCATTTTAACAAGTGTCCCTGGTGAGTCTTCTCAGCAAATTTGGGAAGTGCTGCTCTGACATAAATGTCCAAAGAACTCTCTGTGCTTTCCAGAAAAAGCACAGGATAGGAACTTTCCAAAGGGAATTACCTGAGATGGTTTCTCATTCTCTCTTTTCCCATATCCTTGCCCTTAAAACAATGCTAATACTTAGTTACTGCTTCTGCATCTACTTTCTGGATACTTCCTTCTAGCAATATGGGATATGTAAGAGAAACATGTTTTAGGGCTTTGGTTTTTGAGAACTAGAACATCTAGGAGGGAATGGAAACTTTCATGCATGGAACACTTAAGAAGGTAGGAGATCTAAGTAGCCAATTCTGAAAACTTGTCTGGAGTTGACACGTGACTCAGGGCTGCACCAAACCAGCCCCTGCCCCTGAGGATATGGATGAAAAACAAACAAGAAAACACACTTGAGGGCTTACATTTTTTTTTGTTTTGAGGAAGCTAGTACAATTGCTACAATTTGGTCTGACCATCTTATCTCATTTCTAAAAAAGTGATTTGCCAATAAAAATAAAACAAAAATGCATGCTATATACTCAATTCAGTTAGTTAATGGCATCTGGTGACTTTGGACAGGCGGTATTCTAAGGGCTCAGCTACCTTATCTTAAAATTGGGTGTACGAGGTAGGTGGTCCTACACATCCATTCTAGAACTTCTGTGGTTCTAGCTGATATGTGCTAGATTCTCTGGGAGGGACCATAGGGGATATAAAATGTAAGAGAATTCCTGTCTGTTGCATTTAGCGAACATCATGCTTTTCAAGCTTTTAGAAAGTTGCTAAAGCTCTTCTCTGAAGGAAACCACACACTGAATGAAACTCGATATGTAACAATCCTATAAAAGAGGCTGATAGAGTTTGAAAATGATCTCACTAAGAAATAAACCTGGATATACCGCCTACCTAGGAAAGGGCTGGGCATCTGGTAGCCACTCAATAAAGCGCATGTGGTAGCCACTCAATAAGCCTTTTGGATAGAATTCTGAGATCTCAGAGGTTCTGAAGCTAAAAGGGTACATGTTTAAATTAATATTTTCATCAAACACCGGAGTCTTGCCAACTCATTCAGAGCCAAGGCATTCTTTGGGAGTGACATGACACTCTTTTCAGATCTTTGAAGAGAATTGGTGAGGGACAGATGCCCCATTTGATCGGGTACCCACATTTAATTCTGGCTAGTGGTTCCTCCTCCCCCTCACCCAACTTTTCCTCCTCCTCTTCCATCTGAACTAAGCAGCCAAGCCTTTGACAGAGGGCAAACAGGAGGGCAGGACTGGCCTTTCCTTCATCCGCCTCTTGGTATTGGCAAGCTCTCAGCATCACCCTCTCAGCCAGTGCCTGGCAAAGGCAAACATCCACCTAAGTGGTTAAATCTCAGGACACATTTGTTGATCTCTGCTGAATCTCTCAGACCATTTTAATCCCTCCTCTGCCTTTCCCTATACATTAACCAAGCCCTGACCTATTGACTGCAGAGTCTGCAGAGCAGCTGGACTCCCTGTTTGAAAGGTTTTCCGAAGAGGCGTCTATTAATTTATGTATTTAATTTCTGTATGAAGTGACTGTTCTCCTGCCGGCACAGGTATTAAAGTACCTTTAGGGGAATCCAGCAGCTGAAATCCTCTGTAAGGAAAAATGCTTAGCGTGTCACAAAGCAAACGCATTAGTGGGAAAGGTTCAGAATGCTCAGTGGAAAAACCACTGGCCTTCACCCATTGCTTGGATTTGGGGTCCTCTTCGCATTTCCCATCTGGGTAACCTAGGTCGGAGCACACCGGTCTCATTATGGTACACAGGGAAAAGGGTGACGGCTGAGTTTCTATTTACTCTATACTTTCTGGTTTAATCTGTCACTCCACTTTGCTAATGGAGTTAATTTTTAAGATCGTAACAAATCTAGTAACATTTCACATTACCTGGGAAATCCAACTACAGATTAGCCATGCATAAAAAGTTTTAGTATTGTCATTATTATTAACAGTAGGTATATTCGTTAAACAATTAAAGCCATCATAGACCTTCAGATTCTGTGTGATGAAGAATGGTAAGGTGAGCTGCAAATTGGCGCTCCCTCTCCAAGCACCCGTGTTTTAATGACACCAGACACGTGTCTAACCAGCTGCCTGCAGATATGTTTTGTAGGGCATACCAGGTGGCCCTGTCCTACCGGCCAACGAGTTTCTTAATTGAAAATGATGTGTGACATTGCAATAGAGAAGTCCATGAATGGGGTGACTTAGGCTTCTATAACCCTTTCCGAGAAAAGATAGGAACAGCCTGGTGGTGGCACCTTTTTTGCTGAGAAAACTTATTAAGGATCTTGCCTGAGACGTCAGCAATTTTACTGTCGCACTCCTGAGAGTCTCCAAAGCTGGAATGAGGGAAGTCCCAAGCCTGCAAATGGGAGCTACTCTGGGCCGTTGGTTTTCAAACCCTAAAATATCATGCATTTTTTTTTTTTTTTTTTTAGATTGGGTAACATAGAGTTGCCCACATCTTATTTTGGTATGAAAGGACATCAATAGTTTTTATAAAATCTCATTTATCATCAGTTATAATCATTTTTTCATAAGGTAAATCATTTTCTCCAACATGATGAAAATACAAACATACATCAAGTTGAAAAAAAATGTACTATGAACTACCATTAACATTTTACTTTCATTGTTTTATCGTATATTTCTCCATCCATCCACCCACCCATCTTTTAATAAAACAAATGAAATAGGAAGGAAATAATCTTAGGGTAGAAGACAGTTATTCCCAAGAAAGGTCATTTGACAACCTGACATCAATTTATATACATTTAAATATCTATACACATCTATGCGTGTATAGTGAATGCCATGTGTATAGACACACATATATATGAACACATGAACATATGCATGTACATCTATATGTGTTTAAAAATGCATGTCAGAGTTTTTAATCCCTATTCCTTTTTTATCAGTAAAAACAAGGCCACTGTCCCAGCATGAGTGGTTCTCAGGGAGTCATTTTGGGGCCCACTGGAAAAGAAGACCAAAAAATACACACTGCTAATTTATTCAGGGAATTTAGGGTGTGCAAATATTTCACGTACATGCCGTCCCCACTTTGTCAGGACTTGGACCTGTACCTGGAGCAGTGACAGGTACAAAGTGCCCAAGTAATGACAGTCTGCTATCATTTCTAACAGTTAAAAGGAGCTCTTTTCTTACAGTGAGAACAATACATGTTCAGTGTTGTAAAGGTAGAAAATACAGGTATGCAACAAAAACAAAATTGGCAGTTGTAACCTCAAAACACAGACAAAAAGACGTTAACTGTATATTCATATCCATACCCATATCTATATCCAGTCTGATGCCTATACTCGTCTCTATATCTGTTCCTAAATCCATTTCTACATTTAAATTGATAAAGCTACATAAATGCACATATAGCTATTTTTGCTTTTAAGAAAAATCACAAATAGGGTTATACTGTACACGCTCCTGTGTCATCTGATTTCTTTTGTTATCAGGATATTGTGAATATCTTCCTATACCAATACATCGTATTCTGCATCACCTCCAGTGGCTCAATAGTGTCCCACTGTGTGGGTTTCAGTTATAAGTTTCAACTAGTGGTTCTCAAACTGTGGGCCCTGGACCAGCAGCAGCAACATCACCTGGGTACTTGTTAGACGTGCAAATTCTCAGGCCCCATGCAGACCGCAAATCTGTGTTTAAACAAGCCATCCAGGGGATCCTGACACATGCTGAAGTTTGAGAACCACTGCTCTAAACAAATGTCCGTTCATATGTAGTCCCTCTCCTAACAGGTCTTAGGGGCACACATTCTAAATGTTTGGCCTGCAACCTCAGACTTTCACCTGTGCTACTTGATTCGGGTGAAGGAATCTTTAGTATTCAGAGGCTTATATTCATGCCTACCAACTGTCCATGCGCAGTACAATTCCTCTTCGCCTCTAAATTCTACTGATTTAATCTAGATTCACGGATAAACTTGGGGCATCGTGAAGGCCTTGAAGTGATGGGCAACATTTGGAATTTGAGTACATTTTGGGACGGGAACGTACACCTATCAGATTTCCAAAAGTCCATGACCCAACGATGACTTTTTATTTGTTATTTTTGTTCTTATGCTTGCTGTTCTGTTCTCCCCGGTTATTTTAATAAAAAAAGAAGAAATCTACCCAGGGGTCCATTGGGTATGGTGCCCAAGCAACATGTGCAATGGCAACCTTTTCATTCTTCACCTTTTAGATAGTCCAAAGACCAGCCTTACTTTTCTTTTGGGGGACAGGCAATTCACATCGTGCTCATCTGCAGCTAAACCCCACCCTGACCCTTTGCAGTAGGTATATGCATTTTTAGGATCCGTGTTAAAAGACAATCTTCCCTTAATCTTTACCTAGAATGTATGACTTTATCCCAATAAAATACTTCCATCTCTTTACCTAGAATGTATGTCTTTATCCCAATGAAATACTTAGATGCCCATGAAAATGTGTGCATAAAGCAACTACTATTGAATTATTTATAATCAAAAATTAAAATAGTGTGAATGTTTAATAGTAAACATTAGTTACAGATATCATATGTGTTAAGTCATGGGATGAAATGTCAGTGAGTGACAAGGAAGTTTTTGAAACATGATTAGGGACATTGTAAAAGGAGTCGTGGAATAATATTAAATAAAAAAGGTAGGATATAGTTTGGAACTTATTTACCCTGATCCAATTAGTAAAAATATCTGGGAGGAATGAGGTGCGCATGTTAGCATTTTCACTTTCTTCTTTTTTCTCTTCTATATTTGAAAGATTTTCTACACTTAACCTGTATTGGCTTGTAATCAGGAAAAAAACCTAAGTGAAATAAAATAGACCCTGTGTTGTGGTGAGGAAGCTCACCCACTGTCTGAGTGTTGAACGGATTTCGGCTTTGTAATTCTGGTTTTCACTAGACCCTCCTACAAGCCAGACCATTTCCTCTGCAAAAGGCATCAAAAGGGGCAGGTTGTGTCTTTTGGACAAACCGGGGCCCATTTACTTACTTTCTGGGAGCAGAACTGAACCCGGAGCCCTTATTTCGTGGAGTCAGCGAGATCTGCTTGTTCCTGGCAGACGTTCCAGCATCCTCTCTAGAGACCAGGATCAGGCAATGAGGAGCGGATGTGAACGTGGGTAACGTGCGGGTGTGCCTCTCTGCAGGCTCCCACTTCTGGGCTCTGGAATGTTCTGGGATCCAGAGCTCCTTTCTAATTGGCATGCGTGCAAATGGAAGTCAATGCTATGGCCAGGCCAGAAGGGGCCCTGGACTGACTGCTTCCTAGCTATCATTTCATGGTAGGGTGACTGGAAACTCGAGAGAGAGTTTCTGCCAGCCACACACAGGGAACTGTCAGTTTATATTATGTCACTGCTCCAGCTATGTCTGTTTGTAGAGCAAACTTTATTCATCTTTCCTTAGCAGTCACTAGATGTTTTGGGGAACATAGTTGTACCCATGATGCTTGACTATAGTTGGTTAGTTAGTTTGGATGTTCAGCCACTCACTTAATATGTGTGGAATATCCCTTATGCACCAGGTAGGATTTGCCTTTCTAGAAATGGCACGGTGAGCAACCAGACCCTGTTTACTCAGTAGGAGACAGGTATCCAACCAATAATCGTGATACTTAATGTACGGCTGCCGTCTCCTGACACTGGGGCAGGAGTTTTCACAAGTGTTCTGTTTCTAGTTGCGGAAATGATGTTGAGATTGGCAAATGGTTTTAAAAACTGTAGATGAGTTACGTAGTCCCTGGCATAACAAGAAGGGTAGTGGAGATGGATGGGACTTATTGTTTGGCATTGATGATGTGAGACTCAAAATAAATAAAAAATAAATAAAATAAATAAAAATGGTAAATGAGAGCAGTTAGCCTCGTGATGACATCACCCTCCCTTCTTTTTGTTTCCGATGTTCTTCCCTAAGTGAGTGCAGCTATTGCAAGCTACCCAGGAGTCCTTCAGGTGCTGGGACACTTGGGAGTGGGTGGACATCATGCAATGTAACGCTGCACCAGGACATGGAAAGGGGTCAGGAAACACTGCATTACCAGAGGATATTCCTTTGTGGAATCACCAGTGCTGGGGCTATAATAATGGGCATTTGACATCCCTGAGTCGCCATGCTTTCATCTGTGGAATAGGATAATAACTTATCTTACAAGATGGTTGTGAAAACTAGCAAGATAATCACTATAAGTGTCTGGCTTAGTGCCTGACAAATTCAAATGCAAAAAGAAAAGAAAAAAAAAAGTTAGTTGCCTTTCATTGTGTCTGTATAAAGAAGATCAGGGTGGTTCCTTTCCATAGATATTAGTGGAGTCCAGGTTCTCCACATAGAAGAAGTCTCAGAAGTGTTGGAAACCCAAGACAGATATTTAATTTGTTTTGACATGTGTATAAATCTTTGTTCCTTTTTTATGATCTCATGGATTCCACAAATATTATTTGAGCACCTCCCCTGCACCAGGCAATGTTCAAGGTGGAGTTGGAAGGAGATGAGTAAGACTGTACTTCCTCGTCTCATCCAGCACCCAGGGTAGTGGGACACCAGGGGAATGGCAGGACAGAGGGAGTCACCTGGGCGTGGAGGAAATCTTTCACAACAAGCAGGAAGGGAAGCCACCAAGAGAGCAGCATCCAGGCTTGGAGATGGGTCCCAAGGATTAGGGGCACAAGACCAAGAAGTAGAGGGGAGCAGAGTGAGGCTGAAGAATCAAAGGCATGGAAGCCAAGGATTTATTTTTAATTGTCCACCCTTTCCCGTTACAAGTCAAGGCGTGAGAAAGCCACCTGCCCAGCTGAGCTGCATGTTCAAAGCGTAGCTAATCACATACCCGCATATTGCTCTGGATTTCAGCTCTCAACACCCCTGGCCACTGTTTCAGGGCAGCAGCCAGTCCACAGGGAAGAGAGGTTATGAAAGCGAGTGACTGCAGGGCGCAGGAGAGAGATTGTCCAGGCTGATCTGTACACAGACGTACTTTGTACCCCAGGCATCCTTCAGAGGGTTTGCCATTTTCCTCATCAGAAAAGCCAGTGTTTTCAAATGTGCCATAGTCTTGTGTTAAATACTTCTGTCATCTGCGCAACACTACCTTTCCTCATCTCCCCCATCAGCCTGGCATGAACTTGACCGGATGCAAGCTGAGCCCTTGCGCACGCGTGCCTTTGTGTGTGCACACGTGTTCAGGGGGCCATGTGCATCTTCCAAGTATTCTGGGACCTCCTGACAGTACATGATGTACAATGTAGAGTCAGGGGGCACTTTTAATCTCAGGTCTGTGCCAGGACCCTGTGTAAAATTGTGCGAAGCCAAAATGTGGGCTTTTGCCCCCTTTCCCACTCTTCTCCTAAGAGTGAATGGGCACTGGGGCTGGGCGCTGATATGGCTAGTCTCCTATCTCCCGGTGCCTATGGAACCACTATAACTTTAAAAAGATTTAACAAAGACTACCTCCTCTAGCTAAGCTGAAATAAGAATGTCTCCGGAGTTTAATGGATCAAGTAGTGGTGATAGGTTTTATGGCTCTTTTTCACTTTAGGGCATAGGGAAGAGAGAGCTGGGCAGGTTGGTTTTAAATTCAAGGATTTATGTTGTTAATCCTCCGGGCTAATTATAATTTATGGGATCTTGGCAAATTAATATGCGGTTGCTATTCAAAAGTGGAGAGCAATGTGAGGCAGGCATAAACAAGCCTTGTTCATTTTTAATTTATTTCCACCAATGGAGAATATTAAATAAAATGAACACTAGGGTATTTCGCTCCGAGTTTGGTGTTCATTATTTATCTCTAAATTATGAAATTCATATAACAACTCTGTGTTTTTTCACCAAGAACCCAGAAATAGGGAGTGAAAGCATCCGGATAAGTAGGAGGCCATCAGAATATATACATTTTTTTTTTTCTCTACTGCATTTAAGACAGACTCAATGATACATGCAAGGAGATGGAGGTTTTCCAAGCAAGCATGTTAACGGGATCCAAAATTTGGTGTCTTGTACATCCGGATGGTTTAGGAACAACACTTGTGAGTGCTATGTGAGCTTAAAATCTGTTCCGCAGACATGAAAGTACCGTCCCGCCAAAGCAGAGGCTGCAGCCATTACATCCCCAGGGCTTTGGGAAACCCCAATGTATTGCTAGCCTGGTAGATGCTGAGTAGGGGCTGACCCTTCAGACTATATCGTAGCGATCTCATGGCACCCAGAATCCCCGTTTCATCAGCATCCCCTGTGGCTGTCCTCAGAGTTCACTTCCAAAGAATTTAGCTTCTCACCCATGAACAACCGGCAGAACATTTTCATTGATTGACAACCGTGAGGCAGGCAGGTTCAGCTGCCCGTGATTATCGGTTGTTCCACCAGGAAGAAGAATGTCACTCTCATCCTCCCCCTGCTCCCTGCCCCCACCTTCTCGCCTTCTTCCTCCCTGCTCTGCCCTGCTCTCTCCTCCTTCCTGCTGGGAGAGGCCAGCGTGTGCTGCTTGGAGAGCTGTGGAGACCTTGAGCTCTGAGCCCAAGAAGCAAGCTGGAATCCTCCCCCCAACTGTGTAGCTCAGATAACAGCTGGAGCAGAGAACAAGCTGTTCTCGCTGCTAGAATATCTGACCCAGTTCTGACTGGCGAAGAGACTTAATAGTTGGTACCCAAAGTCATTCTTGTCCCTGTGTGAAGGGAGAGAAGCAGTCGTTTCTCTCCATCGCAGACACACACACACACACACACACACACACACACTCCATTCCAACTCTGTCTCTCCAGATTAATTCCATTCGTTGCTGGTATGCTCATATTTTGTTTTCTTGTCAGCAGGAAAGTGAAGGGGCCCTTTCAACAATTCTGAAGAGGAAATAAGGTGTTTTGTTTTGGGGAGGAAGCTAGAGAGGAAAGGCACGGTTTTCTGGAATCTGACAGTCCCCAAATCCAATCCCCGCTCTCCCTTTTTATCAGCTGAGTGTTGTTGGACAACTTACCTAACCTCTTTGAGTTTTCCCACAATAACATGAGAATACTGTTACTGGTCTTTGGGATTGTTTTAAGAAAGAAGATATTGAGAAGCACCTTGTCTCCCTTCTTCTACGTGATCCAGAAATGGCAGCTCTGCCCCTTCTACCTCCACCCTGTGCATAATAGATTCTCAGCAAATATGCATAGAATTGAATTGACCGGAAGAGATAATTTGTACCTTTGGAACTCAGAGAGTCGTAGACACTTTGGCTCTGGGAAGATTTCCCAGGGCTCCACTGGTCCGAGTAAATGTGACTGGTCATGTAAATATCCCCCAAACCTAGAGGGAACGGGGACCTGTTGGGTCATGTGTCTCTGTGATCTGAACTAGGGCTCATGGTTTATACGCAGCCCGATGTGGAGATGAAAACTAGAAGTGACGCTGTACCTGCAGACTTTTTTCTTGGTCATTGTTTTTCTGTCATGTTTTATTTTTGTGTGTGAATCCAGCAGGAAATCCAGCAGTGTGTTCATGGAACTCCTGGCTTTACCGTAGCTCCTTAGTCAGAGGTTCTTCAGCCCAATCATTTTTCGGCAAGAGGACACTCCATTTACTGTATCATTTAGCAATGAAAACTTAAACCTAATTGAAATCACTAACTAAGTATTCTGTATTATTTTCAGTTTAGTAATCAATGATCATAACTGCTTGTTTTTTATGTACTGCTCTGAAGGAAGAAGAGGGGTGTTAAACCCAAAAAGTAAAAAACAGAAAAAAAGTTACACTTGACAAGAGACTGAAAAATCCTCAAAGAAAGGCAGGAGGTAATTTTGGGGACAAATCAGCATGGGTCATGTCTAAGCAAGGAAGATAGAAAAAAATCGAGGTATCACAGTGACACAAGTAAGTGTTCAGGCTCATCGTATTACAGAGTTTTGTCCAAAGAACAGTCCGTTTTGATTTATCAACCACATCCTTCCAAGAACTCAGATGTGTGTCCACTGGGTCTGGTAGGGGACAGATTTGTTAATAGCCTCCATCCCAAACTCAAATTCTGATTCTACCCATCAACTCGAGCTTTGTGACTGGGTCAAGCTAATCAGAGGTATCTCCCTCTTCTTGAGAATGAGTTGTCTCACAGGATCCTGCCCAGCACCTCCCACAAATGCAGTTCTTTCTGATTGGTGCCCCAATGAGCTCCCAGGCCATACCTGATATGCAGACTTGCCTGGTCCCTGGGACTGGAGACAGCATAGGCTTGACTGCAGAATCTTACCTCTGTCCTTCCTTCCCAGCTCACTACTGACATGAGAAGTTAGGTGGTTTTACCTTTCAATATGTAGGCCTTCTTTGGTTCAAGTCAACTGGCCCATCGAAAGGGCTCTCCACTTGACTTAGAGGTAGCAGATCGTGTTGACAAATAAATGGACTCAGATGTCAAGTCACCATTCTCTGTTGAGAAGGTGGCATTGTCGAAGATCAAAACAGACCCGAGGAGTTAGAGAGATGGTGCTGTAGTTAAATATTGTGCCCCCTCCCATTCATATTTTGAAACCCTGTCTTCTATTGTTATGGAATTAGGAGGTGGGATCTTTGGGAGGTGATTCAGGTCATGAAAGTGGAGCCCTCATGAATGGGATCCATGCCTTATAATGGAGGCCCTTTGTCTTCCCACCAGGTGAGGATACAGGAAGTCTGCCACCCAGAAGGAGGCCCTCAAGTGATCTCACATACCCCAATCTCAGACTTCCGGCCTCCAGAACTGTAAGAAGTAAATTTCTGTTGTTTATAAGCCACCCAATCTGTGGCATTTTGTTACTGCAGCCCAAACAGATGAAAATAGAGAGCATATTTGGTCTAATTTCCTTCACTGCTTCTGTGGGCTCAAGGCCCTTTCCAGGAGTATCCAAACTTGAACATCCATCCATTTGGGGCTTCCAGCTTCCCAGATGCCTGCTTTTCGTTCAATCCTTTTCCCAGCTGCAAGTTCTTTAAGGAATACTCTTCCACACACCCTTTCCAGAAAAATCGGGCAAGATACCATGTTGCCACCAACACAAATATTTCTGACCATTTGTATCTCAGTTTTATTTCTCCCTCTCCCAGTACATAAAAGACTAAGAAAGCACTTCCACGAATGTTTGCACATCCTTTAAATGTTCATTTCCATTAATCTATTCATAGTTGTAAAGTTTATTACCTAGAATACAGAGCCATAGCATTTTAGAGCCGAAAGACACGAGAGAAATGATCTAGTCCCAGCTCCTCGTTTTACAGAAGAGGAAACTTAGGTGATGAGGGCTCAGGCAGCTGATCAAGGTCAAATTCAGGGGATACTCAGAGTCAAGTCTCAACAGTCAGGCTTCTGTTCAATGCAGCTCTGCGCCACTGAAAACCATCTTGCTTTTCCTGGCACAGGCAGCCTCCTTCCTACTCATCGTGTTCCTTCGTGATCTAGCAAGATCTAGTTGCAGCTCAGTGCGAGGTGCGTGAGCACAGCGGCCACTGACACAGTGGTGGTAATAGAACTCACTTAGCGGGGCAGCCCAGGCAAAGCAAATAGAGGAACATATGCAAGTGTGATTACAAATCGCGATAAGAGCTCTGAAGGAAATAAACAAGGTCTCTGTGGAGAATAGTGGTGGGAGGTGTCTGCGCCGGGCTGCTGTAACCAAGTACCACAGACTGGGCGGCTTATAAACACCTGTATGGTTGGGTTCTGGGGAGAGTTCTCTTCCTTTTGCAGACTGCTGACCTCTCCCTGTGTCCTCAATGGCAGAGAGAGAGTGAGGGAGCTCTCTGGGTCCCTTTTATAAGGGCACTAATCCCTTTCATGAGGCTCTACCATCAGGACCTAATCACCTTCCAAAGGCCCCACCTCCTAATCCGATCACACTGGGAGTTAGGATCTCAGCATATGAATATGGGGGAACACAAGCCTTCCCTCTATAGCAGGAGGGTGGGGCTGGGGGAGTTTTTTATTGTGTTTTCCCAGGAGGTGGGGAGCAAGCCAACACAGTGTACCAGTTCCCCCAGCTGGGGGATTCTGGGGTCAGTGTGGACCACAATGCCTCCGAGTCACCTCCATCAAAGAAACTCGGGTACTTACCTACCAGCTCCCATCTGTCTTTGGTGAGAATTACTCTCAGGACATTAACTTCCAAGCACTTCTAGTCTGCACCCTGATACACTATTTGCAATATTTGGAACATGCTTATACTAAAATTCAAGTTTATCTGAAAGTCAGACTTAACTGGGCATCCGGTATTTTATCAGGCAACCCTCAGCCCATCCTTTGGGTGCCCCTTCTGTGGATCCAGCAGCATCTGTTGCTAGAGAAGGGCCGCAGCATTGCAATTTCTTGTGGAAGGAAGGGCTGTGCGGGAGCTGCACTAAGCTGCTGCAGAGCAGGGTGTCCAGGAAGTGCTTCTGGAGGAGACGCATGCAGGCAACACCAAGGCCTGAGGTGGGGAAGGAGGCTTGGAGAAGGCAGAGGAAAGACTTTCAGGCAGAGCGAACATCGCATGCCAAAAGCTAGGTCCACTTAATTATTTGGTCTCTGTTACCTTAAACCAGAGTCGCTCAGTGCTTGGAAGTGATGTTTGAGTTGGGGGTCATAGGGCTGGGTGACGAACCTAAGGCTGAGTCATGACTCATATGTGATGGGCTCTGTCTGTGTCTGGCAGTATGCTTGCATCACACAGGATCCCGTTTAATCTTCCCAACAGCTCTAGGAGGTAGGTGATGATATCTGGCCCATTTTCCAAACTGAGGAAACTGAGGTTAGATAACCTGCAGGTAAGGGGTAGGTAGAGTCAGGATTTGAACCCAGATGGCTCCGGAATCCATGCTGCTAATGGCACTTAGTCATCAAACATCTATTATGAGTGGAATTGTGTCCTCCGAAAAAAATATGCTGATATCCTAACCCCTGGTAACTGTGAATGTGACCTTATTTGGAAATAGGGCCTTGGTGGGTGTAATCAAATCAAGAGGAGGCGGCCCCAGGAACTTAATACAACGTCCCTTCTCAACTTACCAAAGGGCACATAAAGATAAGCCCTTAACCAAATTAACCAACCACTCCAGGCAGGAGTCCAGCAGCCAGATGGCTCACCTAGGGGCCATGGGTGGCAGAGGTGGCCCTTTGTCTCCTTTTACTGGGCATAGATGTTGTTCTTGTTTCCCGGCCCATTGGCGATGACATAGAGGGAGGAGCCAGGGCTGCAGACAAAATTATATACATCTCAAGGGCAGTTAGACAATTAGCTCGCCCACAGGAACACGGCAATATGCACAGTATTTGCTTTCCCAGCAAAGCCAAGTGCAAGTTCCTGCCTGCTCTAATGACCCCGTGTTCTTCCAGGGCAGGAAGGGACCAGGGCCCTCAATGCTGCCAGCTCCCACTCTCTGCTGCCACAAGGATTTAACTCCTTCCTGTCCCCCGTGCTCTTAGATATCCCGTACAAGTGGTGCAACATGGATTCCAGTTAGGTGGTTCCATTTGTTTGGGCCTTGCCTTTACGGGAATTCTCTCCATCAATGGAAGCATAATCCATAGCAGTGTAGATAGCCCATCTTTCTTAAAAAAAGAAGAAAAAAAAAGACTTAATACCTTCTCTCATTCTAACAAATATTTCAAACAGCCTGTTGGGACTCACTTGGTGCATGCAATCAGTAGGATAGAAACTCAGGCTATGGAAATGCACACCGAGCTCTGTGTGAGGCCGGAACCCCAAACCCCATGTGCTGTAGTTACGAACAAGCCAGAGGTTGATCTCTGAGCCTCCAAAAACTGGGAAACACCATCACTTATGTAATTGACAATATCTATAAACGTGAAACAACCCAGTAATTCAGGAAAACCCCAGCTCTTCTCTCGAAGAATCTAATGGACATGAGGATGTGTGCCCAGAGGTAGGTCCCTGGGCTGGTGACGGGCAGCAGGGGGCCTGTCCCAAGCCCCTCTTCTGGTCCCACTTTTAACAGAGAGAGCACAGGAATGGTGAGACTGAACTGGAGGACTGCATGGGATGGTATAGAATTTTGAAGCCATAAGGAAAAGATCGTGAAGGATCCAAAGTGTCAAATCACGAAACAAACAGAGAACATGTCACAAGCTTACCCCCTCCCGCCCCCCGCCAATGATGATGCAGGGGCTCTTTTCATTTTCATTTTCAAATGAATTTTTCTCCATTTAAAAGTAATAGAGTTCAGTAAAGAAAATTTATAAATCTTTAAAAAGGAAAGAAATGACTCGTATTTCTGCGGGCTATAGGTAACAGTAATTACTGTATGCGTATCTTCCAGTCTTTTTTCTGTGCGACGCTGTATTTGTGTCACATTGAAAACACTACCATATACACACTTGGAACACTGCCTCTGACTTTCCCTAACATTGTACATTTCAGCATGTGGTTATAAATGCTTCTAACTGCAGTTCTTAGTGGTTGACAGCCCACGGAGGGGACACATCATCGCTTATTTCTCCACTCCTGTGTTGTTGGGCCTTTAGATGGTTTTAAATACTTTTGCTGTCAGAACAAGTGTTCTGATAAACATCTTTGTGCAAAAAGCAGTTTCCATCGTTCCCATTATGTCTTCAGGATAGCTTCCCAGAAACGGAATTACTGGGTCAAAGGTTGAGCACAATTTTTAAAGGTTCCTAAGACATATTGCCAAATTGCTCTCCAAAAGGTCTGTAGCATTTTAAATGACCAAAAGCAGCACTTGAGAGACCAGTATTGAGTGCTCATTAAAAAATATCATTGCTAATATGATAAACAAACAAATGGCAGCATATTATTGTGGGTTTGGAGTTTTATTGTTCAATGCTTGAAAGAGGCAAACTTGGAGGATCCAAAGAAACATTGCAGAAATTAAATTTATGGGCTACATTAACCTAGCATGTTGGATTGGATGATTTCTAAAGAGGTTTCAATATATTAATGGATGATAAGTGGGTACTTAAGAGAAAGCATATTTTGGAGAACTTTGCAGGAATACCTACTGGAGATTGTGTCCTCTCTCCAATGGAGTGCCATCTGCACCCATGACTCTCATACTTCGTAGATGCTTTATAGTAAAATAGGTATCAAAGCAAGTAACCAGCATTCATATAATGTTTTGCAGCTTTCCAAAGTGTATTTCTCATCTAGAATCTCATTTACCAACAAGGTAACTGAGACGTGGATTCAGTGAGCTGCCTAAGACATGTGTAGGTTAGAAAGTGGCCCAGCAGGATGAGAACGAGAGGAGAGCAGGTTTTCTGCCTCCTGTGGACCCTCCTCTGACGCCTACTTGGGGTCAGTCAGGATCCCAGGGACTGACCTCTAGGGGTCAGGACTGGACACCATCAGGCAGTGTGACCATTCTTCCCTGTTGCCAGCATCCTTTCTGCATTTTGACAGGACCCAAAGTAGAAAGTACCCTTCATGTCAAGAGCCCCCCATTGGCTGCGAAATCTAACGTGGTGCCCAGAGCAAAAGACTCTCTGTTAGTTTCCCAGGACCACCGTAACAAATTACCACAAACTCAGTGGCTTAAAACAACAGAGACTTACTCACTCACAGTTCTGGAGGCCAGAAATCTGAAATCAAGGTGTTGGCAGGGCTACATTGCCTTTGGAGGGAGGCTCTAAGGTGGAATATGTTTTTTGTCCCTTCCAGTTTCCGGGGGCGGTCAGGATTTTCTCTACTTCTTTGGCCATGTGAGTTCCTCTTCTGTCTGTCTCAAATTTCCCTCTGCTTTTCTCTTATAAGGACACTTGTCATTGGGATGAGGGATCACCCTTGTGAGACAAGCTTGTGACAAGTCCAGGATTCTGCGTATCTTCTCATTTCAAGATCCTTAATCACACCTGGGCATAGAACCTTTTCCCAAATAAGGTATCACAGTCCCAGGTTCCAGTGATTTGACATGGATATCTTCTGGAGGGTCATTTTTCTGCCTACCACAGACCCTGAAGTTCATGGCTGATCCCATGAGTTTATCATCTGTGAGATCTCCTGCAGTTACCATGCATGGTGGGTACTCAGACAGTACCACCCAACCATGGAATATACTTTTCATGCTATGCTTACAATGACCTAGAGAAAAAGTGTTTGCTTAGGGTCAGTGGACTGAACTCCAAGGTCTGAAGTTGGTTTTTCCTTTACTGGGGCAAGTAACTTCTCTGAACCTTTTTTCGCATGATTATAAAATGGGTACACAGACACTGTCCTGGTTGAATTTCCAGGGAATAACTGGGTATCCAGTGTGGTAACAGGATACAGAGTTTTGTGAGTGGTAGGGTGTAGTAGGATTTTGAAAATCGAATTGAGGGTCCAAAAGGTGGGAGCTGTGTCATGGGGGCTTGCGCTGAGGGAAGCTGGGCATTGGGAAGAGTGATTCAGAGAAAACAGTCTGTATTGGTGGCGTTCCGCAATTGCTGGGAGTCTGAGCAAGATTCAATTGGGAAAACTAGGTTAGTACCGGGAAAAGTCCATTACTCTTAAAAGCGGCCACTCATCTCTAATAATAAATAAACCAAACATTGGGATATTAAAACAATTCGTTCTCGGCATTGGAAAAGAGGTCGTGAGTGTGTGTGTGCATGTGTGTGTTTGTGTGTGTGTGTTTTTAATATCCCACCCAGCCCACCAAGCCCCCACCCCAGGAACTCCAAGATTGAACAAAATCCTACTTATGTGCTACGGATTTAATATAGCATCAGGCTCCTCTAGGTACCATAAAATACCAAGTTAAAAGTATTAATTCCTTACAACCCTGATGGGTCCCAGCTGTGCACACGCATGGAGGGTGTGAGGGTGTGTGCTCAGCGGGTACAGGTGCTGACGGGGCTGTTCCACCTCGGAGCACATGTGCCCGCAACACAGCTGTTTCTCAAATCCTCCGCCACTTGCTTAAAAACCTCTATGAAGTTGTACTGCCTCTGGGCACAATTAAAAGCTGTAGACTACATTTCATCGGGTAGTGTTAGAAATTTAGGCTGAGCCAAAAAAGAAAAGGGAGAAGGTGGGAGGGAGGAAGAAATGAGTCCCTTGTTAAGGTGGCATTAACCTCCTTACCCCTGCTATTGAAACCATAAAGCTCCTACACGCCACACAGAGTCCTGCAATATTAGGGACGGAGAGTGGGAAAGGGGTAACAAAGGAGGATGTTTTCTTTCTTTCTTTCTTTCTTTCTTTCTTTCTTTCTTTCTTTCTTTCTTTCTTTCTTTCTTCCTTCCTTCCTTCCTTCCTTCCTTCCTTCCTTCCTTCCTCCTTCCTTCCTGCCTCCCTTCCTTCCTTCTTCCCTCCCTGTCTCCCTGTCTTTCTTCTCACTCTCCTTTCTCAGTCAGTGCTCACACCTATCTGCAGAGAAAACTGTAAGCTAAGGTAACTAAGTTAAAATGTGAACGAACGGCCACACTGAATGGCGAAAGGCTGGATTTAGTTCTCATTTCAGGAAGAGCACTGTAATACCTCGCCCTTTTCCGCTTGGGAAGTTAGCGAGCGTTATTTCCACTTACAGTGTGCAGGCACATGGATGAACTTGTTTTATCACCATGACAACCCAGTGAAGTAGGTCTTCCATATACCCATTTTACAGAAGAAGCAGCTGAGGCTTGCCACAATGAAATTTGCATTGACCCTCCCACCCCCGCCACGATTCCGTATCAGAGTCAAAGACTGACCGCTTCCTGTGACCTTGCTGTCCACGTGGCCATTGCCTCAAACTCTGGGATTCCACTGGCCTTTTTCTTCTTCCTTCTTGAATAATATGTGAAGGTGGGTGTTCTCTCCTTTCAGTCATCTCTGCTCGCCAAGGGCAAAAGGCCTGATCTTATTTCGTAACCTGTACCTGGACAGTGTTTTAAATCAGATTCTCTGCTGTATAAGAAAGAAGGGGAGATGGGAAAGTGACAGAGTATCCGTTAGCATGAGTGAGAACTCTGCCCGTCTGTTACCCTTCCCAGTGGCCAGGCCAGCACCAAGAGTATGAAGTGTGCTGGGAACACCCAGGCCTCAGGGCAGACAGAAAAAGCAAGAATGGGGATCTGAGTTTAGATGTTTCCTTGGGTTATCAAGGCATGTGTGACCAGGCCCATAAAATAGTATAAAGCTTAGACTCTTACCTTATAAACACGATGTCACTCCATCATCCTCTCCCGTCTTTGGGGATGGAAATGAGGGCAGGTCAGAAGTGAAACGAACATTTGTTGAGATTCTGTTTCCTGTTTCCCAGGCACTTTCTAGGCTCATTCATATACCAGTTCATTAATCCTCATAATAGCTCCGTGACTGAGTCAATCCTTGTCCTGATGTAGCAAGTAAGGAAACTGAGACCCAGAAGGGTTTATAACTTGTCCGTGGTCACATCTACAAGGAGGCAGAGCCAGCAATCAAAAGAATTGGACCCCAGTGCCCCAGGCTTTCTTCCTGCTATCCCTTTCACTCACCCCTCGCTGGGCTCTAGACCCTTTACCTGTCAGCTCTAGGGACATGAAATAATGTGAGGAGTGTGAAATAACGCCATTTAAAAGCAGGTACATTATAAAGAGTTATGTCCACCTGATTCCCTGGATCCTGGGAAAATTCATGTCCCGTGCCATCCGATTAGTGAATCAAGTGAAACTGACTGATATACAGCAACAATAGTTAAGCAACAGGCAGCCTGGACTGAGGTTTGATTAAACCGATACCCTCCGTCTCCTGCTATATCAAATCATGGCGACTTGGTACCATTAGGATAAATTACTAGGAGAGGCACTGCAAAGCCGAGCTAAATAAACTCTGCCTTCTCGAGCCCCGTGATTGTCTTATTAAATAATCTCTTTGCCTCTTAAGTGTGGACTCGGAGCACTCGCGCTCTGAAAGCCCTCCTGATTAACGATAGCCTTGGCCTCAAGTTGATTTTATAAACTTCGGATGGTGCCCCAGAAGGTGAAGCTTCCTGTTGTCAATTCTGCCTGTTGCTATAGATACCGAACCTCACAATCAGTAATTAGAGCGTGCCCCCTGCCCCAGAACTGGTCAAACGGTGCAGAGCGCTCGGCAAATGGTCTTAAAAGCATCCACGCCGGCATGGAAATGCATTTCCAATGGTGACGGGGTTTGTTTTATTCATGGACTTTTTGGAAAAAAAAAAAAAAAAAAAAATTACTGGCATATTGGAAACCATAGCGAAAGATAAGTAATTATTATGCTGTTTAAAACATGACTGAGTTTCCTTATCATGATTATGTTAAGGAGAGGAAAGATGACGGCAGGGAGTGAGGTGCAAGAGAAAAAGGACTCTGACCTGCCACATAGGGACAGAATTACTTCCTACTCATGTAGTATCTTTCCTGTTATACCCAAAGGATATACCACAGCCCTCTCCCAACCCCAGAAAGAAATGCCTTTATTTGCAAGGAAGACTTCTTTTGCAATGATGAAAAAGTTAGGGAAAATGTTGGTGGCAAGAAAGAAAAGGTAATGGTTTGGGCTTATGTTATTTAGTGGCGCAAAACAGATGTGGAACATTTGTGTCTTGAGGCATTTTGGTCAGGAGAGAACTAAATTGGTTAGAGAGTGTGCAATTTTGCAGGTGTTAGAAAAGTATAAACCAGTGAGTCCATACTCGGTTCCCTAAAGGGAATGAGGATGGAAAATGAAGGTTTCCAAAGGTACTTTGCTGGACTTAAGATATTTTAATTTAAGGTGGCATCACTGTCCTCATGTAAAGCTGAAGAAACCAAGTTCTGAGCAAGTTAATGATTTTCCCCAAGTCACCCAGTGTTTGTCGTACAGCCGGGATGATCAGCCATGTCTGTCTGACTCCAAAACGTACTTGCCCATTTTTGTCCTCAGGGAAAGGCTTCTCCCCACAGCATAGAGGGATCTTGCCAGACACTGCTCATCACTTTGTCCATTTCCCAGTTTGAAAAATAAATCCTGGAATTCAAAATGATGCATATTTATTTTAAGATCATCTTCAAATTTCCTTACAAATGCACATGACAGCCATGGTCTGCCAAGCCTAGAATTCTATTGACATTTCCAAAGGACTGCGGATTGTGTTTTTGATTCCTTTAAAACCTCCCTAATTGCTTTGTTCATTTGACACACCCTGAGAACACTTCCTAAATGCTCACAGCATCAAATACCGTGGGGAAAAACAAGAAAGATTTGGGATGTGCAAATAAAGCTTTGGAAGAGAGTGAGTTATCTAAAGCCTGGCATTATAACAGCTAGGTAATCCCACCATCTTTTAGGTGACAATTTTATGGGATCCAGAACTCCCAGCATCGGGTGAGGTGTAGCTCAGCTCCTGTATCCAAGTGAAAGGAGCCTGGACTTTGACCCAGGTTGAATCTATCTGTCTAGTAGCCTGATAGAACCTTTCCTGCATCCTCCCAACGAGTCAAGTTCAAAGCAATAATTGTAGAGCATCTCTCCTGGACACAAGCAGAAGTCATGTTCCCAGTCTGAGCAGTTCATGGACTTAACACTAGTTTAGCCTGGGGAGGTCCTGGGAGGGGTTCTTGCCCTTCCTCCCCAGGGCACGGGGAAAACAAATCAGTCAACTTTATGGCTGTTATTCTTATTGATAAAAGCCCTAACAAGCATTTTAAACATATTTTTGTGTTTCGTTCCTAACATAATCTTCTGAGGTTGGTAGTATTCTCTCCGTTTTTATAGGTTTGCTTTTCACTTTTCAAATGTTTACTGGGTTTTCCTACAAAGCGCTCAGGCACCAAAGAAACTAAAGCTCAGAAATGTTAAGGAATTTGGCTACAGCCATGCTTCTCAGAAGGAGAACATTTTGCCCCCTATCTAAGCAGGTTGATGTCCGGTAATGGAAGGCCAGTGCTCCTGGCATCTAGTGGGTAGAGGCCAGGGACGCTGCTAAGCATCCTGTAATGCCCAGGACAGTCGCCCACAGCAAGGAATTAGCTGGCTCCAAATACCCACACTAGTGAGGTTGAAAAACTCTGACCCAGAGTGACATAGCTTTGGGGCAGTATTAGGATTTACATATGGCTCTGTTGTCTTTGTCACATTGTGGTGTTGTGTTGGGCAAACTGTTAGCATTGTGACTGAGCTTTTTACTTCGCCACATTGAAATTATGGAAAATTACCATCAGAGGTTTGGTTTCTTGTTTATTGTCTGTCTTCCCCACAAGACTCTAATCTCCAGGATAGCGAGGATTTTGCTGCTGTGGCTTTTGACTGTATCCTCATTCCCCCTTTCAGTACATAGCACATAGTAGGCATTTAGGAAACTTCTACTGAATGAATGCATGCATGCGCACAGAATGAACTATGATACCTAGCATAAGGAGATCAAAATCGGCCCTGGCATTTCAAAGTCGGGGATCTCTTCCAGCTAGGGGATGGAGGTGAGTGGTGGATTCTGAAATGACTTAACGAAGAAAGAAGATTGGAATTCCGGTGTGGAATCAAGTAGAAGTTGCGCTTTGGGGTGGTGGGAGAACGTTGCAAATGGAAGGACAGAATGATGGAAGCAGACTCGGGAGCACAGGAGTCACCATAAGTAATTGAGCTTTAGGAGACCAGCCTAGGGATAATCAGTGGATAAGCGGGGCAGGTAGAAAGCTGAGTCGGGGCTCAGGGGTGGATCCGTGAATGTCGATTAAGGAACTTGGACTCTATCCTGTGTGGGGTGTATGCAGCCATGGGGAGTTTGGACAGGAAATTGATGTGCTCAAAGCTGTATTCCAAGGAGGTACATATGGCCTCTGTGTGTAAGATGGAATAAAAGACTGGGGGTGGGGAAGCCACTTGTGACTTGCCATTGTATAGGGAAGATAGAAAATAGCCACCTGGCTTATGTGGCAATTCTTTTTGTTTTAACATAGACTTTTTTTTTTAACTTAGATTTTAAAAAACGTATATGTATATATACATATATATATTTATATGTATTATATATATATATACCTTTAAGCTACTTACTTTCAAATAGATAATACCTTTCATGACTCAAAGTCAAAAGTATTAATAGAAGATAGAATATGGTGTGTGTATGTATATATATTTATGTATAAATATATGTATCAAATTCTTATATATATTTTTATTTATATATTTTTAAACTCCCCTCTACCCCTTTCCTTTGGCACTTAATTCCTCTCCTGAACCAATGTTATCATTTCCTTGTGTATTCTTCTAGACATTTCATGCATTTACAAGACAGTATGTTTATATATTCTTTTACCCTCCCCTTCACTACTCTATACACACCTTGCTCTTTTTACTTGACAGTGTATCTCAGAGATGGTTCCAAATCAGCATATAAATGATTTCTTCATTTTTTTAACAACTGCTGAGTATTCTACTGTGTGGGTGCTTTATAATTCATTGGACCTGTTCCCTATTGATAGACATTTGGGTTGTTTCCAGGCTTTTGCTATTACAAATTGTGCTGCAGTGTGTAACACTGCACCAACATTTTCCCCCATATTATTGAGGGTCTTTGCAGGATGGAGTCCGAGAAGTAGTAGTGTTGACATTGTCTTGTCATCAATATTGCCAGCATACCATCACCTGTTCTGATTTACCGTCCCACTAAGCAATGCACAATGGTTGGGGTGGTACTTCCTGACTCCATAGTTGGGTAGAGGGGTAGACTGAGAGAACATGAGGATGGAAGCTACTAGTGAATGCCCCCAAAATGTACTTTAAGGAGAAATATTTTGGTGGGAGCACGGAAGTTGGGCCACAAGACAAAGATTAGATTCAGGACAGCAAGTTAGTGCAGCTTTCACTAATCCAGGTGAAAGTACAGAAGGGCCTGGGCTGCTAGAGGGACAAGAAAGAGAAAAGGCATTGGAGAGACTCATCACTGACAAGTGACTGGATGTGAGGAATGAGGCAGGGAGGTACTAAAGATGGTTTTATCCAATGCTGTTACCCAATCGGGACCAGTGGGGAGGAAGACTTTTTTAGGAAGAAGACACTGGTGTTGGCTTGATGAAGGCATTTCCACCTACCAGGGGCATTGGACAGGAGCTCAAAATTCTTTGTGACAACTCCACTTTTTCCTGATCCTACCCAGAAATCTTTCCTATCACTCCCAATCCATGTGGATTTGATAGGCACCTAATTTTGTTAGTTCAAAATCCCTTAGGTGCCAAAAAGGATTTTTTTAAAAAAGGTTTTAGATGGTTTAAAAAAAAATACCTTTTTTAATACTCCCAACAACCCCATAAAGTTGTTATTATTCTCCTGTTATAGGGAAGAAAACCAAGGCTCAGAGAGGTTAAATGGCTTGGCCAAGGTCACACAGCTATTAAGCAGTGGTTCCATGACTTGGATCCAGGTTAACTTTAAATCTCCAGCTTTATAACTTAGTGACTTCAGTAGCAAATACAGTGGGACAGAAGGGTCTGGGCATTTATTTCCAAAGGCTGATCACTCGACTGTGGAATTCTAATCTTTTAATAGCATCCAATTTATTTCTAAAGTGTCAGGAAAATTGGCCAAATTTTGAAAAGTGCACTTGTGGGTCAGTAGGATTCGATTTGAAGTTGGGGATAATGGAGCCTATGGTGGAGGTTCGTTCTCCTCACATATTTTCGTTCGCAGTGGAACTGGGAAAAGCCACAAAGTATGAAGGTGGTCATTCAGTTGCCTGAGCAGTAAAGCCTGACTCTGGTGGCAGTTCTGACAAGCCTACACAAAGCCTCCATTGTTCTCCAGCCTGAAGGCAGCTGAGGCGTTAGCAAACCAGCCAGCCCAGTGTCACTTTTCTGGGTTACAAATGTTGTTTTCTATTCACTGGTAAACAACAGTCCCAGTTCATTGTTCCGACAAAGCACTCAGTTTCTTCTTTTATGCCGAGAGTTTGCAAGTTAGGATTCTGATAAGAATGCTTCTGAACAATGCAGGTTATAAAATGTTGCCGAGTCTATCACCCACAAAAGGGACTGTTCTAGCACTTAGCCTTCAAAAGTATCCAGACGCATCTACTAGAAAGTAGAGAGAAATGAGCAGATCCCATGCTTGCAAAAATACCCAATGCAAAATTAAGATTTAGTTTCAGGGTGCTCACCAGTGTTAAAGGGTTTTCTCATGAGGGGTGCATGCCCTCTAGTATGTTGGTTATGGACGTAGGCACGTGACTCACAGAGCCTAAAAATTCAGTTATTGTACCGTCTAGCTCATATGGAACAATTGTGGTATATCAAAAACAGTAGAAAACCACTTAGAGGGAGTAGAAAAAAATTTGTAAATAGTAAAGCGAGTGCAGGATTGTGTTTTCAAGGCTACGTGCATTAGGTTTAGATTGGAGAAAATGGTAGCGTTTAGTACAATGCCCGCTACTTAGCCCTCCAAAGATGGAATTTTCATTGGATAATGAAATACTCAATAGTATAGAACATTCTAGTTAATACTAATAATAAATAAGTGCATTCATGTTACAGGTACAGAAGACTACAAAGTACAAAAAAGCACATTTTTGGAGAAGGTGAGGTCTGCACTACATAACAGGCAGGGACAGTGAAGGCTTCCTAGGGAAGATATTCTTGGGCTGAGTCCTAAGACTCCTGGGGTGAGCCAGGACGGCAGAACAAATGCCTATCATGTAGTAGCGCTCTAACAATGCTCGGAACCCTCAGAGGACATTGACCCTGCCTTCCTGGGGTTTATACTTCGATGGCTCATCCTTTAGGAAGCAAAGAGCAAATTAACCCAATGCAACCCATTAGACCGTGATGCCGTGCACCCGGGTTGGTGCCCGTCCAAACTGGGCTTGTAGTCCCTGCAGAGTAGATGCCGTCTTTATCTCGCTGGGCTGTGGTCAAGGTCACATGCTCCCTCGCAGTTCTTAGGGCTTTCCATGTTCTCTGCACGGAGATGAGCTACTGCTGGTTGGCCAGGGAAGCCCTGTTGCCCTTGAAACAGAAAAGGGAGAAATGGCTGTGTGCCAACCAAAAAGGACGCTACATTCTTGGCCGTCAGTGAAAACTACTGAGATATGTAGGCTATCATAAAAAGGACGTTTAGATCATCTTTTGTTGGGTGAGATTATATCTCAAACAGAACCCAAAACGACTAGCCGACTTGTCTTTCCATTTGATTTCACTCCTGAAAAATGGGCTTTGGCCAGACTCCATACCAACCCTCCCTCCCAAGTTCTTTCTTCCCAAGTGAATGGGATCGCCCAGGAGGATGATATCTCATTTGCAAATAACAAGGAAGGTCAGTGAGCAAGACTGCTGCTGGTCACTCCCTTACTCAAGGTCCATTTGTGAGAGGGAGACACAGAATATCAGTAGCCAAGGAAGATGCTATACTCCTAAGCGTCATGGGTCTTTGAGCGAAATACCTGTTTGGAAAAGATATTGGCTTGTAAATCAGGAAAAAAAAGAGAGCGTTCAAGAATAGGAGTATCCCACGTGTTTCAGAACCAACTTAGAGGAAAACATGAAAATGCTGTTTGTGTTATTCCATGGCAATTACATACTTTTATGCAATTTATGAAATTTTAAGGAATAGCCCTAAATGCCGTAATTTCAGGTAGGCCCAGAGTGGGGTGAGTGCAAGAGGGGCCCAGCACCCAGAAGGCCATATATCAATTCCTGAACGGTGGTGTATTAAATGATAACCTTGTCACATTTAAAGTCACACTGGAAGGATATATTGTGGTTTTGTTCTTGTCATGGTCTCGGCATCGATGAATTAATTCAGGGAGTCTTAACTTTTCTAAAACAGAGCACAGGTTATCAAGCCACACTATCTTCTTTCACTCCCCAACCCCAACCCTTGCAGAAACACACATCCATGCACCTGCATCCCTCTCTTTAGGAAGCAATCCTATTTTAAATCATTGCCAGCAGAACCTCAGTTTGCTCTCTACACTACATTTTTCTTAAAAAAAAAAAAAAAAAAGTGGTAAAGTTGAAAGAGCATGCATGGACTTTGGATTCAGGCAGGGTTATGTTAGGTCCCAGTAGCGAAACGTCTATTTGGGGAATCCTGCTCAAGAATAAGTCTCTCCTTGCAAAACTGTTCATGAGAGATAAGCTAAATCAATAAAGCCACAGTAGGTGTTAAGCAAATCGTATTTCATTGTTAAAATAATATTATTTATTCGGGACAGTCACCTGCCATATGATTTGACGATAGCGTGGGGTCTTTTCAGGAAGGTTCCGATTTGTTGCTTGGTCCCGTTAGCAGCACCTTCCTCCTTTGCTCCCTCTGAAGTTTCTCTGTCCCTCTTTATCCCTCTCACATCCTTTTTCGCTTTAAAAAAAAAAAAAAAAAAAAGTCTGTTAAGCTCTGCTAGGTTGTTACTTATATTGTCTTAAAAAAAATACAACTTTGGAAGGAGTCTCTGGCATGCTTTAAACAAGTTAAGCACACTTGAGCCTCTTTGATTCTAAATTCAGTTTTGAATATGCTTGTTGTACTGATGTCAATGGCTTTCTAAGAGAGAGTGTCCCAGTTCCTTCGATGGCCAAGAGAAACAGCTGTAATTCTTCATCACATAAATATGCGTCAAACCACGATCTAAAACAGATGGACAGAGAACTGGATTAGTGGTGGGGCATCTCGGCTGATCCCAAATCTCGGCCTCCTCAGTATTGCCTGGGTCCCTTCCGTAGCCTGGATCCTACCAGCCCTGGCGGGCACACGGTCCTGGGAGATTTTCCTTTTTGGCTTTGCATGAAGCTTTTACAAAGAAGCCGTAGCAGTGACCTTTCCAGGGGTTTCTAGTCCCGTAGCCTTACATAAAGCCCCTGCTAATTTAGCATGGTATATGCCTGGGTTTATTTTTTTAACAACTTTATTTATGTAATTAAGTGTGTGAAGTCATACATTTTATTGATCTAATGAAATGCATTTTATTGTTTCTACTGCCCTTCATCTTCTGACCTTGCCCTTCAGATCACAGCCCTTTGCTTTTGTAGATGTTAAATGGTCTTACTGTTTAGCCATTTAACAACCTTCCACCTTTCCAAATTTGAGGTCCCCCTCAAAATTAATAGGGGACCCTGACGTTACTTCTGGAATAAGTTTGAAGATTGCCGTTGATCGTCAACCGTGACACCAGCTCAAATGGTGGGAGGGATGAGAAATCCTTACAAAGAAGGGATGTGGTTTCTAATGACGAGGTACAGAACAGGTGGTTCTCATTTTAGTATATTTAAACTTCAGCTCCTTAAATATGCCTTTCTTTCCTCTTCATTCTATTTTCTATTATTTTAATGGAGTGCGAGCTGCAGTCTTTTTGATGATGTGGAATGTGGGCTTATAAAAACTAAGCACTACTGTATATTTCTACTGTCTTTGCCCATGGCCCATGCTGGGGGGTTGTGTATTGTGTCAGTAATTTTAAAAGCTGGCAAGTGTTCTACCAGTTCATGAAGTTTTCCTAATGGTAGCTGGTCAAACGTGTTGTTTCTCTAGGCAGATAGCACTGAGGTGAAACACGGAAAGTAAAAGAATCTTCTACAAATGTTTCTTTCCAAAGCTTTGACATGAAAAAATGTACACAATCATGGGGGTAGGTTTTTGGCATTTACCAGGGAGGGGATTCATATAAAACTGAATCCATTTGGATAAGTCTTCAAGAAGAAAATGTTAGGAGCGTATGTGCAAGCTGGGGTCTCAAGCCGGATGGCTAAGCAAGCCTTGGGGAGACTTTGTCCCATCCGGACCATGTCTGCTGTGGCCACAGAGATTTGCTTGTCACTAGGAAGGAAGGAAATATGCTCACGAAAAGGCGTTGGCTGATCTGAGCAAGGCCACATTTTGCCGTCCTCAGCAGAAGGAGTCACTGGAAATATCTTAGAGGGTTTTTAAAATTCTCTTGAAAGAAGGGAGAAAGAGAATGAATCCAACTTCCGACTGTATGTGGTACTCTTACACACACACACACACACACACACACACACACACACACATTTAAGTCATTGTTTCCTCACCAGGACCATATTCTTATCAACATTTCATGAAGGAAACTAGGGCTCAGAGGAGTGAAGAAACTCAGCAAAAATATTTATTGGGGAGAGCTCTATGTAAATTAAGGAGTTCCGTCCATCGCCATCTGTTGTAAATATTTTCTGTCTGTTTGCCATTTGTTTTCAACTTTGTAATATATTTTTTCCCCCCAAGGAACAACTTTAACTTTATATAATTGACTATACAGTGAGTTTGGGAGAATACCATTTAGCTCTTGTGTTTTCAAAAGCAAGTCAAAGCCTGACAACTTACCTGAACAGGAAATGTTTGTGCCTGAAAGTGTCCAAGTGAGAGTCAGGAAAGCCATGAGGTATGACTGTCATAGCTATGCCACTTCTTACTCACATTTATGTGAAATTGTCACTAGAGCAAAAGTAATAGGAACATAGAGGCAGCCATGGAAAGCGGACCTTCTGCTCCCTAATGGGTGGACAGAGCCTGGATTCCAGAGACAGGCCAGAGAACCATTCTTCATTCATTTCTAGTGATGTGACCTGGGACAGATGACTAAATGTGACTAAGCCTCAGCTTTCTGATTTACACTAAGAAGAATGACATTTCTTATAGCAAACAATTCAGCAGGCGTACGCCAGGCCTGTGGTATGCCAATAACTTCTTGGCATTTCCAGACTATGTGTCATAATATTTATAATTTGTGATATGCAATCTATAGGTAAACTGTCCAAACTGTAAAAGGTATTACATAAATCAATTAAGTTAAATTAATCCTTTCCCCTATCTTAAGGAGACTAGGTGGGGAAGTAGAGCTCTGAAATTGGAGGAAGTCAACTGAGTAGAGACTATTGTGAGGTTTTATTACCATAAACTGCCAAGGGTTAGTTGCAATTCTCCATCTACCAGCTAATTCCAGTTTCATTAATATGAATATCCTCAAGCTTTAGGAAGGAAATTCCTTGAATTTTATGGATCTTTGTGGCAGGGACCTGCAACATCTGATGTTTTCCTTCTAGTAACAGGCACTTTTATTCTGCGTCCCCTAGCCTTAATACCTACGGCACAGATTTCCTAGATAGGCCTAATAAGAATCACCGTGCTTCCTTTTAGAAGAAAATGAGACCTTCAAATCAAGGAGGCGCTAAGGAGCTTGACAAACTTGGCAAGACCTATCGCAAGAAAATTCATATCTGTCAGCCTTAAATTAGTATTGTTTCATTTGAATTGTTTTATCATAGCTGATAACCTGGCAAAGATTTGGTAATTAAGCATTTACAGACATAATTCCCTTAAGAAGTCTCTGGAATATCAGAAAATCAAGGTCGCACCTAAGGTTGTTTCGTTTCTCTCACTCAGAATGACATGTTTGACCCCTGACTTTATCCCAAGGCAACGCTGTGGAATTTTTAAAAAGTATTTGTTTGTCTGTTAGCTGTTTGTTTTGAACACCATCACCTTTGGCTCAGATTTACATAATGGAAAAAGAGTGTCAGTGTGTTGGGAAAGAAATGGTGTTCTCCTTCCCCCCACCCTCTCCCTCTCTTCCCTCCTCCTCCCCCTCCTCCTCCCCCTCCTCCTCGAGCATCCTTAATGACTTCCAGGTGTGTCTGTGGGTCAAGCTCCTGGCTCCCATCCTGGGGATGCTGGGTCTGTGCCTCCACAAACACAAGACAAAGTTGGGGGGCGGTGGGGGACACGACATAAGTACAACATCAGGGGAAGAAAACTACTTTGAAGTTCTGAGGATGAAATCGGTAAAAATAATTCTAGATGAAGACAGACCCATTTACATTCCAAGAAGGGAAAATGTTTTACGCAAACGGTTGCCCTGGACCGCGTGGGTTCTTGTTAATACCTTTCAACCTTGTGATTGAAAGCCGAAGGCCTGTGATCCACAGCAGAGACCATGGCCAGAAATAATTCTCCAAGAACACTGCGTGTGCCTTCAAATGGTCCTTGATTGTTTTGCTTGGATGCCCCACTTTCCAAAGGCCAGAAGTTGTTTGAAAGAGTCATTAAAGTTTGGGAAGGTTTTATGTTCTAAGAGCAAGGTGCCGTCCTCATAGGAAAATGTGGAGCTGGTCACGATCTTTTCACTGGGAGAGGGTGGCATTGATCCACTTCTGCACCTGGGGCCTTTTCATGACTCACGAAGGGACCCTTCAGTGCCTTGACTTCTTCCTGGATGCCCTTGCCATTCTGACTGAGCTTTCCTGCTGCAGTTGAGTATCACCTACTCTGTGAAGGCTTTCCTGAACTTCTCTCACCTCCTTACTCCTTTGAGCCGCACTCTGCATTTGGCAGGTTAGAACACAGCCTGGAGACAGACCTGGCTGAGAATCCTGGTTCCGTCCTTTCTAGTGTGACCTGGGCAAGTCAGTTTCCCTGAGACGCTTCTATACAGACAATACACCGAATGGGAGCTCCTGTCGCAGAGTTCTAGCCTGGTGACTTGCTTGCACGTACCTGTTTAGACGTCACTTACCCTGCTGCTACTTAGACTATGAGCCTCTGCAGGGCGACAACCCCACCTTGTTCTTGTTTGAATTTGTTGTAGCAAAGACCCAGGCACACAGTAGGTATTCAGCAAATACAGCAGAGTGAATGGATTTTCGTAGATGTCTTGAAGTGTATTCATTCACAAGAGCCATGAGCAAAACGGGCTGGATGACAGGGGGCATTCAAGCAGGGTAAGGCATTGCATTCCAAGGCAGCGTCTTCCCCGTCCACTCACCAAGCTCCCTTTAGTACGGATGACCTTTCTCGCCTGAAATAGTAGAGAACCTGCCCCGGACCAAGATAGATGGGCATTCACATTCCACATTCACATCCGTGCCATCCACCCGTCTCATCCACCCATTTCTGTGTCATCCACCCGTTTCCCATGCCCATTCCGACTGCCTCAGGAAAGTCATAATAGTAACTCATAATAATGGTTCAAAATACTAATAATCATACCTGGGATTTATCTGTCACCGTGCCTGAAGAGGGCAAATAAGCCATTTTGCACACTGCACAGAGAAGGACAGGTCTTTGGCCGCTGTTGCTCAAGTTAAGGCAGGAAAGATTTACCGTCAAATTTCATCAACTAGAGCAAAGCCATGGGGCCCTGTTGGCATATGGGGATTCATTTTGATGCTGTTCTCCTGGTTTTGCTTAAACTGCCAAGTGAATTACTGTAACACATTTTGCCTGCAATTAATTTGACATCTAGTGCCAGAGAGCTTCTTTATGTTTCTCCAGGCAAGCCAGGTTGAGATTTTTATTTTATTATTTTTTATTTTTTTGCAAAACGATTTGTCCATCATTTTTTCTGATGTCCCAACACCGTTTCTTTAGCTTCCTTGGAATCTAGTTGTGGAAATAATCATGGGGGCTCTTTTTATTTATTTATTTATTCTTTTAAAGGATCACAGAAAAAGAAACATTGTGATGATTTTGTTGAAATGTTTTCAAATTCTCCAAGTAATAAACTAGGTTTATGGTGTTTGCTTATAAAAGCTGGCTTTGACCAGAATGATTTGTACTCGTCCCAGGAGGGATAAAGTAAAAGAGGTAGAAATGGCCCTTGACATATGTCCCTGGGCGTTTGCCTGAATGGCTTTAGGGACAGTGTCTGAAACTGATATTAATTGTGCTACGTGTTTTGGCACATACCTAGGACCCTCCCCCATAAACTGTTTGAGAGAAACAAGGTTGTAATTCCCCAAATACAGACTTTTACACTTCTGATCATTTTAGCACTGACACTGATTTCAGCTCTGGCAGCTGACCCCAGTTCCAGCTGGGCTTCGCTGCGCTGTCAGCACCATGGGGCCTGATAAAGCTTTTCTGGATTTTTCATACTCACCGTACCCCATGGTCTCAACTCTGTGGGAAACATTAAGCTCCTCTACCTGGCTTGTTTGTTGTTTTGGTAAAGAAATTTACCTACCATTGTAAGGAAAATGACCAAGTATGTCAATCCTGCCCAATAACACTTTATAACTCAGCAGTTAAACCCCAAATGGCCTCTTGGACACTTCCCCAAAATGCACGCTCAGCGCAGGCTATCAAATGGAGTGGGAAGCCAATGATTTCTTGGAGCTGCTGGATTCTTTGAGAAGTAACATGCATACAGTGGTAGCACTTGGCCCCTCTCTCTTCAGTGGTACCCAGGGAGTCAGAGGTGACCTCCCCCCACAGTTCCCCTGCTCTTATAATCACTTGCTCTTTGATGATGGGGAGTTTTTAGCTGCTTTCATTGGTACCCTGAAGCCCTGGCCCCTGAGAAGCACAATCCTTTTGGAGTTCAGCAGATTCTCTCTCTCTGGGAAATCAGCAGAAAACAATGCAGACTCTTCTTGATGTTTCCCTGAACTTCACAAATCTCTCCCCACCGTGACTGCACGAAGGGAGCTCCTGGTGTGCGGCAGGCAGCGGGCCAGGCGGTAATTAAGAAACACCACCCCAAATTCTTTAGATCTAGATTTATGGGCCAGTGGGCTCAGAGAACATCTCACTCTCACAAAGCGGGACGTTATCTTTTGTCTATTAAACATAAGCTTTCAAGATGAGTCGTGCAGCGCCAACAACATCGGCTGTTTCATTATACTGACATTTATACTTCTGACTAAGGGAAGAGGCTTTTTCTACATCAGTCTCAAAATGAGCAAACTCATCTTTCACTACAGATTCTTCTTGTCACTCAAATGGTTTCCATATGTCAGTTTATGCAGCTCTTCTGCATTTCTGCCTTCAGAAGGATGCTGATGCCTGGGATGTAGGAGGGAGATGGTTGGTCCTCTGACTTTCAACAGTGAGGAAATCCAAATTAGAGAAATTAGTAGGCACACACTTGTATGTGACTTTGTTTAAAGGGCCCATCAGCAAGAACGTTTAGTGGTGATAACAGTTATCAATGATGTCATTTGAATCAGAATGGACTTTTACCAGATTTTTTATGAACTTTAGAAGATCACGTTCTCCAAATTAAGAAAGAAAGAGAGAGAGAGAGAGAGAGAGAGAGAGAGAGAGAGAAAGTCCCCGGAAAAGTTTGGGGTAAACAAAACAGGTGACAAAATTTCTGGTCCATATTTGGCTGGAAGGAAGCAGTATTGTTGAGCTTAACTCTTCCACGCTTCATGACTATTCTGATAAGCCTGCCTCAAGGGGAAGAGATGACTGTATGATGTTACCCCAAATGCTAAAGAAAAGAGCAATGAGGGCAGGTAGAGTTTGGCCCAGTTGGCACTTGCATATCTTAGCTTCTCCTTTTCTTCCTCTGTTTTTTCCTCCTCTCCATCTCCTTTCCCCTCTTCATCCCTCCCCCTCACGTATTCATTCATTCTACAAATCTTTAATGAGTGCTTGCTCTGTGTCAGGCCACGGTCTAGGGCAGATATAGGAAGTGTGGAGTTGACCAAGCAGATGCATCTCTTAGGCTCACGGAACTCCCATTCTGATGGGGGCATAGGTCAATGACAGGGGATAACAAATGCATAGGATGGTTTCTGGTAGTGATGGGTGCCTCAACACATATAAAACAAGCTAGTGAGATAGAAAGCTGGAGTCAAGATGGTGTCTGTGGTGTGCCAAGAAGAGCAGATTAAACCCATCCCCCAAGTTCAGTGACATCACCTTAATAGCTTGAATTCAGCCATGGTGAGAATATTTACACTATGGAAATTGGCAAGTGCTACAAACTAGGGATCCCTCCTCCTCACCAGAGCTGGTTATTAAACATGTACTAGAACATCCCTGGAAGGCATCTAGGAAGAGGTGACATTGATCTCACTTTTTATTGAAAGAAATTTCATTTTGAGTTTCAGCATGTGACACTCAGAGGCCAGTTTTTTTTTTCCTTTCTCCTCTTTTATCAGTTCATCTCAAAGTATTCTGTTAAGGATAACAGAAATATAAGAAGTACCTTGATCAGTTCTTTTTAATAGTGTTTTGGAGATGACAGGAAAAAAAAATACAGGAAAGAGAAAATCCATAGATATGTAAGGGTCTCATGGAACCTGGTCTTCAAAAGTACATGCTCCATGCCGGGGAGCTACAGGGTTTATGGTTTCTCTCAAAGAATGTCAGTCCCATTTTCTATAACTGCTTCACCCTCTTGGATGAATTCTTTTTTTACACTTTTTTGGGGAAACTTCCCAAATCCATCAATAGCTATTACAAACCAATACCGCCTAACACATTAAATGTCTTTAAGTTATTGATTCTATTAAAATGTCAATGTATTGCTTGAATTTTAATTGTGCCTGAGAATCAGTCATTGTAACCTCTGCATGAAAGACTTTATGACTGATCTGAACAGTAGTGTATTAGGTACTGAGAGTCATTTGAGTGGCTTCTGTTGAAGTTGTATTTTTGATATCAGTGATGATTTACTCCGAACCATTAGAAAAACTGTTTCAATGATGATAAAAATAATGATAATGATGATGGTGATGATGATGATGATGATAAATTAGGCGATAGATAGAGAGGACTTACTATGTTCCATACCATGGGCTTTGTACATGGCATCTACTTTGAACCTTACAGCAGCCCCGTGACATATATTCTAGGGTGTCTTAATAATACACATGAGAAATTGGGGCACAGAGAGGTTAAGTCACTAGCCCAAGAGCACACAGCTAGTGGAGGCCTGAGCCAGTATTCAGCTCCCCATCTGTGAGTATGAAGCCCATGCTTTTTAGCCACCAGATACTCATCAAAAGAGGATCAGCTTTTTGTCTCAGACACACCAGGATTTGCATCCCAGCTCCGCCACTTACACGCATGAGGTTGGTTTTAGATCGTCAGTTTAGCCTTTCTAGAGTTCAGTTTCCTCAACTGCTACATGGGGGAAATTAGTAGCACTGCCTATGAAGGTTGTTTGGGGGACCCAGGAGTTATGCACAACCCATCACTTCTCAGGTGTTAGCTGCTGACCATCTCCGTGCACCGGGAGAGCCAAGGACCAAATTCTGAAATCAGATGAGACAATATACATAAAAGATTCTGGCGTCACATTTGCCACTTATTTAGGCTGGTTCCTTTTCTGCTGTACCTATTCCATTCTTTTTTGTAACATGATTTGAGCGCCAGGCTACTGCATTTTCATATGCATTTTTTAAAACTCTTAAATGGGAAGAGGATGTTTGTTAAGGAAAATAAACACTTTTGACTTTATAGTATTAAGTTCATTCATAATATCTCCCCTAGATTCTTATAAAAATATTATTGATTTATATACTAAAGAGAGTCTTTTAAAACATTCTTTATTTAGATGCATTTGCCTATACATGAGAGCTTTTCTAGATTTTGTTAAAAGTTGCCACTTACTACGGGTTGAAACTTATTAAAAGGGTATTAATGCATTATTTACTAGAACTAATTAAATTTTCATGTCATTTATTTACTTACTGTTTTATTCTCTATCAATGTAATTTATGATAGCGCAAAATTCAAGAACAACTTTATGGTTCTGTCAATGATGGCAAAAAGGCATTTATTCAAATTCAGCTATCACTGTAAAACCAACCAATCAACCCACTACCAACCAACCTAAACAACAATACCACCAAATGAATTAAAGAGAGAAGGAAACTCTTTTAATATAGTCGGATGTTATTAAAAATCTACTGCAGACATTTTAAACAGCAAAAGCAGTAATGAATGCTTTCCATTTAAATCAGAAACTAGACAAGGATATTCACTGCACCCACCAATATTCATATTGTTTTGAAAGCTTCAGAAAATATAAGCTACAAAGAAAGACTTAAATAATGGAGAAAAAAGTAAAATTTTCTTCATTTTAAAATTATATAATTATAATCCTAGAGAGAATAAAATATTGCAGTAAAAAATTACTAGCAATAAGATAATTTGAAGAATTGGCTAGACTTAAGGTAAATATACACAAATCAATTGATTGTTGCTATATTAGCGGTAATTAAAGGTGGAAATAGAAAAAAAAGTTTTATTCAAAATATTAACAAAACTATAAAATATTTAAGAATAAATTTAATAAGAGTAATAGAATAGCTATATGAAGATTATATAATTTATTGAAGGACATATAAAAAAAATCACCCACTTCCCACGATGATAACCATATAATTTCACCATAAAATATCTGCTAAAACAAAGGTCAGTCAGCCAAAGCTAAACTTTGAAGTAAGTGTATCTCTCAACTCATAATTCTTTTAGAAAATAAACATTGATAGAATTTGGAATTCTTGAACTAAAGTAACATGCTATGTTTTATCTCCTATATTCCTGGTAACTTGCACGTGCAAGGAAGTAGAAAGAAAGTAGGCTTAGAATTTGTTTAGTTGGATGAACTCTTGGCTTATGTTATCTTAAACATAATACAGAGGAAACAAAAGAGGAGTCATTGACATTTTTACTTCTTATCAGTGAATCATTTTTGTTTGGGATGTCAGCCTGCTCCTGAAGATGCTCCCTTACTAGTAAAAGCTTTCCGTCCCTTCTGCCTCTGACTTGTTCCTAACCCCTGCCGACCATTAATTTGTTCCCTTTTTCTAAAATGTTGTTATTTCAAAATGTTATATAAATGGATTCGTACAGTATGTAACCTTTTTGGGACTGACTTTTTCCACTTATTACAGTTCTCGGGAAGTTCATCCAGTTGTTTCATGTGTCAATTGTTTCTTCATTTTTATTGCTAAGTAGTATTCTGTGGTATATTATATATGAACCATATATAAGCATTTCTCCACCGAAGCAAAGCTGGGGTGGTTCCAGTCTTGGCTATTAAAAATGCAGCTGTTATAAACATTCATGTATAAGTTTATGTTTGAATTCTGAGATAAATGCTCATGTGTGTAATTGATGGGTTGTATGGTAATTACATGATTAGTTGGATAAGAAACTGTCAAACTGTTTCTGTATCATTTACATTCCAACCATCAATGTATGAGCAATTCAGTTTGTCTATATCCTCACCAGCAATTGGTATTGTTCCTTTTTTTTTTTTTTTTTTTTTTTAATTTTAGCCATTCTTATAAGTATGTAGTGATAGTTCATTGTGGTTTTTGGTTTGCATTTTCCTGATGGCTAATGATGTTGATCATTTTTTCATGTGTTTATTTGCTATCTATATCTCCTCTTCAGAAATATCTATTCAGGACTTTTCCTATTTTCTAATTGAATTTTTTATCTTATTACCATTGAGTTTTGTGTGTTTTCAATATATTTTAGGTACAAGTTCTTTGTTGGATATGTGGTTTGCAAATATGTTCTTCCAGTCTGTAGTTTGTCTTTTCAACCTCTTCACATAGGCTTTCTCAAAGGAAACAGTTTTAATTATTATTGTTTTTTACTGGGGAATATTGGGGAACAGTGTGTTTTTCCAGGACTTATCGCGTCAAGTTGTTGTTTTCAATCTTCTGTGTTTCCCCAAAAGTAAGACCTAGCCAGACCACCAGCTCTAATGCGTTTTTTTGGAGCAAAAATTAATATAAGACCCAGCGAAACACCGTAGTTGTGGGGCAGGGGGGGCAGCTCAGCTCCAGGTCAAGTCATTGTTTTCAATCTAGCTGTGGAGGGCGCAGCTCACTGGCCCATGTGGAAATCAAACCAGCGACCTTGGTGTTATGAACACTGCACTCTAACCACTGAGGAAACCAGCCACCCCAAAACATTTTTAATTTTGATGAGATCCAATTTAGTATTTTTTCCTTTTATGGATCTACCTTTGTTGTCAATCTTTGCCTAGCCCAAGATCCTGAAGAATGTCTGCTGTTTTCCCCCTGCAAAGTTTTATACTTCTACATTTTACATGTATGTAGATGGTACATTTTGTATTGTTTTTTTATGTAAGGTATGAAGTTGGTCAAGGATTGCTTTAGTACCATTTGTTGGAAAGCTTGTCTATTCTTTCTATATTTAGTTGCTTTTGCACTTTTATCAAAAATCAGTTGAGCATATTTATGTGGGTTTATTTCTGTGTTCTGTTCTATTCCATCGATCTATGTGTCTGTCTCCCTGCCAATTGCATTAATATACTGTCTTCATTTTTGTCACTATATAATAAGCCTTAATATTAAATGGAGTGATTCTTCCCACTGTATTCTCTTTATCAAGATTGTTTTAGCTATTCTAAGGCTTCTGCTTTTCCATATAAATTTTAGAATAAGCTTGTCTATGCCAACCAAAACCTTGCTGCAATTTTGATAGGAATTGAATTAAACTTATAGATCAATTTAGGAGGATTGACATCTTTACTATATTCAGTCTTTCAGTCCATAGATACAGTATGTCACTCTCATCCGTTGACATGGCACGTCACTCCATTTATTTAGAGTATGGCTATCGAGTGTATACTTAAGTATTTCTTTGTCAATGGCATTGTGGTTTTAGTTTCAATTTCCAAATGCTCATTGTTAGCATATAAAAATGTGATTGCATTTTTTGTGTTAATCTTGATCCTGTGACCTTGCTGAACTAACTTACTAGTTCTTGGTTTGTTTATTTATTTATTTTGAGAATCTTTAGGAGTTTCTATGTAACCAATCATTTCATATACAAATAGAAAATTTGCTTTCTTCCTTTCTAATATGCATGTCTTTTATTTCTTTTTCTTGCCTTATTGCAGTGGCTAGAATTTCCTATAATATGTTGAATAGAGTGCTGAGAAGACACACCCTTGCCTTGGTCGTAATCTTAGGGGGGAAATCACTCACGATTTCACCATTAAATGTGATGCTAGCTATAGGTTTTTTAGTAGATGTGCTTTATCAAATTAGGGTGATTTTCCTTTATTCTAATTTGCTGAGAAATTTTTTTTTTAAATCAAGAATGGGTGTTCGATTTTTGTCTGTGTGTGTGTGTGTGTGTGTGTGTGTGTGTCAATTGATATGACCATATGAGCTTTTTCTTAGCTTGTTGACATGGTAGATTACATTGATTGGTTTTTGAATGTTGAACCAGCCTTGCATACTCAGGATAAATTACACCATAGTATATATGTCTTTTATACACTGTTGGATTCAATTTACTAATATTTTGTTCATCGGCCACTGACTTTTATTCAGCAATTATGCTGAATGATTCGAGTGCCTCGCATGGAGAGGAAACTTAGTAAATATTTGTCGCTTGAGTGCCATTTTTGTAGTTAGGAGGGAGAGAGTAGAATATAGCTCCCTGCCCCTGAGCTGGTCTCTACTGGGTCCCCATCAGCCACTATGCAGCTCAGCTTGAGTTGAATAAAATCCAGTGAGCATTTAGTTTCACATCTCATAAATAATCTGTCTGTCTATATTTTAGTGTGCACGTCTCTCTCAGCTGGCATTCAGCCACAGACTGCATTTAGGCCCACAGCCAGTGGGTTAGGGCAGCAGGCCAGGCGGCCAGTCCTGGCCTCACATTGCTTAATATACACCACTCAGTTCCATTGGCATGGGTGTCCCTTCTGCACTCAGTCTGCCATATTACAAAATGGGTGTTGTGGATCACATAGGGATTCAGATAAAAGAGATCCATCCTCCCGTTTATCCACCCCTCTGCATCACTGGAAAAAGGATCTTCACCTGAAAATGACCAGTAAATCACATCTGTTGGCAAAAAAAAAGGGCTCACTTTTATTTGCTATGGGAAACTAAGAAGGACATACTTTCCTGTTCAACTACTTTCCTCTCTGATTAAGCCTCTCATTTTAAGGCAACTGAGAAGACTCACAGATGTGATTCACCGATGACGATCATATTTCATCAAGACTAGTTCTGCTCAGGCCGCCTATTGTTGAAGATTAAAAAATGAAAACTCCTTTTATTAGTGGAAGAGATCCTTTCCCAAACCATCGATTCACGGAACTACCAAAGAGCAGCTTTGAACTTTGCTTCTCAGTGCCTTCATTTTTCCAAATGAGGAAATTTGCACTACCTGTGGCGTGTTGGCTTATCTCTAACTCATCCATCAGGAACTTGAAGATAAAAACCTATTAATAACTAACCATATAGCATAGAATAGGGCAAATGCAGGTACCGGGCAGATAGAATGAACGAATGAAGTTGCCTGTGTGTGAGATGAAAATGGCACTGGAACCATGCCTCCAGTGTAGGGGAGACAATAGGAAGTGTCAAGGATTAGGCCCTCTCTAGAGGGGCAGTCATTGCTAAACTCGAACTTAATGCCACCAAGTGGAAATTTGATCCAATTTTGTCAGAACTTAACAATATTTCCAAAGAACCTAGGTATTTATACACACACACATACACACGTTTTTAAAATATAGACTCATCCAATTTTCAAATGTTGGCAATGCAGTCATTGCATGAGCCAACTTGGAGTGAGCCAAATAAAATACATCTACAGGCCGCATTCAGCCTGTGGGACATCATTTTGCCCTCACTGGTGTACAAGACTCTTCACCGTAACTTTTCAGCCTTTTGTGCTTCTCCCTGATTTGAGACTTTGTTTGTTATAATTCTACAGGAATGACTTGCCTTTTTAAAAATCAGTCATTTCACAGAAGTCAACCTGCTATTGGCACCTCTATTAAATATATAAATCTATCCCTTTCATGTTAAAGAGGAGAGACTAATTTCTCTCAGCAAAATTTCTCCTGCTTTCTATGTATTATACTGTTACCTCTAAAAGTGGCACTACCTCCTCAATACCCAACTCCTCTAATCATTTGTAACCTGGATCATTTTGTCCTACAATTGTAGGCTTGTCGCTGCCTTTGAGGTGCCTTCCAAGGGATGACGTCATCTTTGCAGTGAGCACCTGGAGGTCATTAAAAACACAGGTCAAGCAGGTGTGGGGTAGACTCTCCCAAATCTGTAGGTTTTCATTTCTCGTAGACACAAGGAACATGTGCACCTTCTCTTTGGTTACAGCAGGCCCGACATTCCACAGCATTAGTTTGCATTGGTAGGAGGTTGAGGGTAGGGATGGGGGTGGGGGGGAGAAGATGGAAGCCAATATTGCCCCTTCCATCTGATTGCTATCCGGGCTGAAGAAAAAAATGGTTTTGCATGTTGCCATTGTGCATCTGAGGGCTTGTTTCAGGCTCAGGACAACCACAGTGATGTAATTATCTTGAGACTTAGAAGGCAGGAGAACTGGGTACTCACTGTCTGCTTATGGACCGCGTACCTTTCTTGCAGAAATAATGCAGAAGGTGGAGGCCATGCCCGCAGGTCGATGACGCCAGGCGGCAGGCAAGAAGAGAATTGCCCTCATCTTTGGTGTTGCAAACATGCTGGCCTCAGAATGCCCGCCCCACTCCCTGACAGGTAGAGCCATCTGATGGGTCTGTCTGAGCCCACAGTTCTTTTAAGTGCAAGAAAAAGCTGGGCCAATTGCCTTGATTTTTATTCTAAGGTGATTTTAATTATCTTCTCTGTGATTTGGGAATTGCCTTTATTTCTCTTTCTTGGTGTGTTAGCCATAAAACGTCACATTTGAATAGCTGAGGGTATGTGTCTAGGTTGAGTCTTAAAAAGGCAACAAAGAGTCCTTATTACGGGGTGGGGGGTGAAACCTATGTCACCATATTAATCCTAAATTGGGATTAAGCGTACAGGCCTTGACCCTACTGTGCACTGGGCACCTCACTTTATTTTTGCCACTGCCATTGAGAAGTTTGTCTTCCACCTTTTTTTCTGTAGAATGAAAGATGGTTAGCAATTTTATTTCTCTCAGCACCACCTTGAAACTTCTGTTTGCTTCCCTCCACTGTGCAAAGCCAGAGGCCCCAAAGAGCAGGATTCGCTGACCCATGTTGACAGATGGGATGATGGATGGGGCAGAGCAGGGCACAGGCCGATTGGACCAAAGGGGGAGTCAGGGCTGAACAGGCTCCTTCCTGAATCAAGAGCAGAAGGGCGGGGGGGGGGGGGGGTCTGGGGCAAAGCCCTGTGTCAGAAACTCAAGCTTTAGAAAACAACCGCCATCCATGCCCAAAGAGAGCGGTAAAGTGACACTGTAGCTTATTGCATGCAGAGCACAGAGAGCTGTTCTGCAATGCAGCTACCATCTAGCTCTTTCCATGTGTCAGGGATAGGCTGGCACTGGGGTGAAGGTGGAGGCAGCCCTTGTGAGCTTATTCCCTGGGAAACAGGACTATGAGGAGTTTGATTCCCTTCTTTGAGTGAAGAGTAGGGATAGAAATGGGTCTAGGATTCAGGAGGCCATGGAAAGAGGGGCTGCTCCTAGCCTGAGTGTGTCAGAGAAGCTTCCTAGATGAGGTGACATTGTGAAAGAGGAGAATACAAGCTAGCAGGATGGAGCGGGAAAGAAGAGCTGCTAGGCAGAGTACACGCCAGTAGTGCAGCCCCAGCTTCTATGAAGCAAGGTGGGGGGACACCCCAAATACACTAAGCACACGGTGTCAGGAGCTTGTTACATGGTTCATTCAGCCTTCTAAAACTCCAGAGAGACAGACTCATCATCCCCATTTCAGGAGGAAGAAACCGAGACACAGAGAATTGGAGTGTCTTGCTAAGGAGTGCCAGTGCTGGGATTTGAACCCAGCCCCATCTGTCTTCCCATCTCCAGCTCTGATACGCAATTTTTCTGCAGAGTCGAGAGTCACATGGATCATTCTGAGCAGCCCTTTCGGTGAGAGGGAAGACAAGCAGACTTCTTCCCTGTCTGTGGGTGTTTATTTAGGGGATTGGGGAGATGTCCTCGAGTAGTACCTTCTGTCATTATACGGAGATGCCTAGGCAGCAGCCCACAGTAACGCGTTTCTGAAAATTCAGATTGTGCATTAGCCTGAATAACAATGCTAACAATCCCTGCACACAATCAGTTGCCTAGCTGTAAAGCAATAAAGAGCCTCTAGCTTTTGTTGTAACGATATTAATCCTAAGTTGGGAGTCCTAGCAGGCCTTAATGTCATCATACACACTGCTTGATTCCCCCCAGTACCACTTAGAACTTAGCTAAAGCTGACTTTCGTAGATCTGTTTTGGTTTGGTTTTGTTTTGTCTTTTTGTTTTGTTTTAAGCTCCTGCTCTTTTAGGGTGAGCATTCAGATAAAGAACAGGTTGTAACCTACACTCAAGGGAGATACCCTTGGGCCAACGTACATCCCCCAAGCTTTGAATGGTTTTCCCAGGCCTGTTGACGGACCAGGCGGGACCGTCCACACCATTGTCCTGTCATTCTTGATGCTAGCCATGACTATACTCCACCAACATTCAGCATTCAGGAGAAAAGAGCAAAGCATTCTGCCTCAATCACGAGCAGCTTTGGCTCCCGTGGGCCCCTGTTCTAACCAGCTGAGTTGATGTATCACAGATGATCTTCAAATAACAGGTTCCCATTTGTTCAATGTCAAAGCCCTCTGTGGTTTGAAAAGTAAGCAACTTGGGTCTTGCCACTGCACATCAACACCCACTCAATCCTTTCAAATTAATTTAGTGCAACGAGTATTTATTAAGTGTCAGGTGGACAGTGGTCAGGTCACTGGCCCCTATGGAAACGCTGCCTCATGTTCTTTGAGTTTCTTTTAATGAAGATTGTCTGAGCTTACTTCCTCTTGTCCCTTCTGACTTCCATTCCTGTCTCCTCTTCTTTTTCGCTCTTATCTGTCTTCAACGCTGGCCCCACATTACATTTTCTTAGCTAATCCACCCCTCAAAGATAGACATGGATATAGACATATTAAAAAATAAAACGTTTTGCCAAAAAAAAGTTGATTCAATGGAAAGAATATAACCACTCTGTGTGTTTTTTTTTTTTTCCCCTTTGGACAAGGAGAGTTGATGACAATTTTCTGTTTACTTAATTTGAAAAAAAACTGAAAACATCGCAACATGTAAAAACCACCACTCTTTTGCATATGAATATGTGTGGTAAAGCAGCCACCTTCGGTTCACTGTTACTCATTTTCATAGTGAACTGGAATGGAACCAGTTGCACACATTTTCCTGTTTTCTGGGTTCCTCTGGGTTTGAGGATATCTGCTTTTTAGGTCCTGCTGGATCTCTGAGCATGAGCTATGAAATTCTTAACTACACTTGTAGCTTTTACAAGCTCCATCCAAGACATAGGCTTTCAGTGCCAATTTTCCTGTTGAATATGTGCCATGGTTTCTATTAAAAAAATAATTATAAAAGTAAATAAAGGACATAATTGGTCCTCTGAGATTTGGTAGTTTGGGACTTTGACAAAAACTTTTCAGTGGGACCAGGGTCATGGCGTCATGCTTATTTTTAAAGATAGCCTTCATCCAGGCATGCGGCGCTAGATCCATCTAGATTCTAGAGCAGCAAACGTTTGCTTTAAAAGTCAGATAGTAACTATTTTAGGGTTTGTAGTCCATTGGCTATCATATAGCCATTTAAAATAGGTCCATTTTAAAATGGGAAAATTATTCTTAGATGATGGACAGTAAAAGCAACAACCACAATAACAACAGATACCTGGCTGGATCGGTCCTGTTTCCAGAGATCTGGAGCAGTGCTTATCAAATGGGCACAGCGATCCTTCTAAAAGTGCAGACTTGGATTCAGGATATCAGGAATCAGACATGAATCCTGCATTCCTAATAAGCTCCAAAAGAAGGCTAATGTGGATGGTCCATGGAAGACATTTTGAGTGGAAAGGATTATATAGGAAATTCCTAGAAAGCCAGAATTTTATTTTCTTGTCTTATTATCGGTGCCCAGTATGGTGTCCGATTCCTAGTGGACTAATACACATGAGAGAAAGAGAGAGGCGGAGGAAGGGAAGAAGGGAGGAAGAATTCCAGCTTAAAAAATATATATATATAGGTACAAATATCTCTGGTGATTTCTGAATATCTAACAAAGATGAAGGAAATTCTTAAAGCATTGAAGCTCTTGTAATTCACATGGTTATATCATTATTAAAAATAAAAGCGTAAAATAGTGAGTTTGCAATTTCTAGAAAATCAGGCAGGTTACTACTTCTTCCACAAGTATGCTATGCATGTTCTTGCCACTCATTACTTCATCTGTTACTACGGACAAGTGCTAATGTGACTGTCTGTAGGTCTAACAATTGGGATTTTTCTTTTTAAGCAGAAAATATTTTAATTACAAAGGTGTGTCCAAATTTTGCACACCAGGTAGAAGCTATTGAAAGGGAAATTACAAATTCTTAAGCATCCGAAGATTAGTAGTCAGAGTTAACAACCAGACAATTAACAAGTTAAAAAAAAAAATAGTGTGAATCACACACAGATGTTATTTTCCTGAACCGCTGCTTACAAAGGTAATTGCTCACAAATTTTAGAGTTTACAGCAGGTATCACAGGATTTCAAATTTAAGGGTATGTGTGTATTCAAAGTCTTAAGAATATCCAAGGGATGTATGCATAATTACCTGAAATTGAAACTACTGTAGTTTAAACACTTGCTGAAAGGAAGACCTTTTATTTCATCTTCTCTGTGGGCTGGGAGGGGAAAAAAAATCAACAGCAACTGACAGTAAAAACTTTTAATGTTGAATATGTCGATTTGCAAATTGTGAGTTAGCATCAGAGAGTGACGCTCTTTGATGATCATGGCTGATGATGCTCTGAGGAGAATGGCACAGGGCACCAGGTAAAATGGCCCTGGACCTTTCTTTAGACATTTTCTTTGCATTTACATTAATGGAAGAGAAGGTATTAGGGGACAAAGTGGAATTCTGGATAAATATGCCTGGATGAGAAACAAGGCAAAGTAGGTACGTGAGAAAAAAGTGACTGAGCAACAAATTGCAACAACAAATTTGAAACCAGTGTGGCTGGATGAGCCAAGACACAACAACATTTATCAAGCATCAAGAGGTAGCCTTTAGTAAGTTTCATTAACAAGAAAGCTGATCTGTATCTTAATTTATGAAGTATACCATCTCTATTTTGGGTTGGACCCAGCTCTAAAACTTAGAACCAGGTGGCTTTGGTCAAGTCTCATAAACTCTGTTTCAGTTTCGTCATCTGTAAAATGTCTCAAAAGTACCCTTTTTGTAGGGGGGGGGGGGTGTGTGAGGGAGGATTAAATTATAGTCCATTAAAGTCAATCATGTCTCTAAAGCATCTGGCACATAGTAAGACCTCAATAAGTAGTAGGTATTATTATTTGGTGGGCAATGAAATAGGGTATATGGAGATATTTTAAAATATAGGTTTTATTATTATTTAGGTACTGTAAGACCAACAGATCAGAAGACAACTGCATTGCAATGACAGTTTGTGATACAGATCCCAGAAGGGGGCATTCTATGCCCTGGGGGGCTTCTTAGGGCAGCACCAAGGTCAGTCAGGAGGCAGAGGGAGAGGGTGAAACTGTGGAGCGGAGGCTTTATTGTGGTTTCTTCAGGCATGAACAGGGGAGGCAGGGTAAACAGCCTTAGGATTGGCTGGTTTGAATAATTTCAGTGGACTCTGGGTGACAGGGGTTGCCCCTAGTTGTCTGGTATCTGGCCCTAGTGTGAAGTAGAGTAGGTGAATTGTGGCCAGGAATGTGAGAGGCTGATAAAGAAGGTGACTGTGGGTCTGAGCTCAGGACTGGTTAGTCTACAATGGGAAAGCACAGGCGAGTTTGCTATCTCGAATTGACTAACCCTGGGAGGGGCGGTCCCTCCAGGGTTAGCAAGGTCCCAGATGTGAAAGCATCAGAATACAAAAAAGTGAAAGATATAGCTAATACAGGAGAGAACCAAGAAGACACCTCTGGAAGTTTAAAAGTAAATACCTTTGGATTTTATGGATGAACAAAGCAAAAAATTGGATGAGAAGAACTATAGAAAAGGCACTAGTCAGAATCATCTCAAAATACCTGGTACAACAAAGTACCACATATTAAGAAAAGGACAGAGAAGTATGACAGCAAATGCAATTTTCAGTTGGAAAAATGCACAGCTTAGAAGGGAGGCTGAAGGTGAGGGAAACCAAGTCAGTCCTCTTATTCTTACAAGAGCTAGGACGTGGCCTTGGTCCCCACTCTTAATTGTGGCTGCAGAAGTGCCTACTTTTAGGTGGAATCATTTAACAGATCCAGTCACTATGCTGCTTCAAACCCTCCAATGGCTTTGCACTAAACCTATAAAAAGAAAACATGTCCAAGCTCCCCACTGTGGTCAGCATGGCATAGCTTAATCTCACCCTTCCTACATTTGCTGCATCACCTTTAACTTCCTCCAGCTTCCCAGCTCCCAGCTCCACTGTCCTTTCTGTTCCTTGAACACACCAAATTCATTGATTCCCTCTTCAGGACCTTCACCCTCTGGTCTCCTCTGTTCTGGTGTACTAGCTAGTCCTTCTGAGCTTTGCATGGTCGACTGGTTCTTATAATTCAAATCTCAGTTTAATTGTCACCTTTGAAGAGCGATTTTTCTTGAACTCTCCAGTCTAAAGAAGCCATCTGTTCTAATTCCCTGCATTGTGTTTATTACTCTCTGTTATTTTGTTGTGTATTTATTTGCTTCTCATCTGTATTTTCCCACAATAATCTGAATTCTAGGAAAGCAGGGACCTGGGTCCTGATTTCTGCTGTGGGACCAGGGCCTAGAAGTGAGCCCAGGACACAACAGGAACTCTGCGTTTATTGAGTGAATGAATGAACTGTCTAAAAACACATCAGTCTTCACTCTGCCTCCAGACAGCTCAAGAACAATTCCCTCAAGAGACTCTGAAAATTAAAAAAAGAAGCAGTGCATGGATTCTGGCCCCAGTAGGCTTCCAGGCTTGGTGTTTCTTTAATTTCATGTAAATTTCTCTAAGTAAATATTCCTTAAAAGTGAATAAAATTTTATTTCGCTTTAACAAGAGAATATAAAAGTTAAAAAGGTCACTGTAGTAATAGACTAATCTCAATTACCAGGGCAGCCTCTGAAACCCTCACTCCCACCTAATCTCATTCACTGCATACGCAGCTCACCGTGTGATTTCCAACACAGCTAAATGAAATTATAAAGCAGTGTTAAATTTATTAATCATTTAATTAGCTAAATGTTCCTGCAAGTACTCGCGAGATGAATGGCATGTCATTTTCTAATGCAATTTGCCTCTCAGGCAGCCAGGGTCAGAAAGTGAAGCTCCTGCCATCCTGAATGAGCTTTTTATATCACACCTTCTATTAAGAGACAGTGAGGACACCGGTGACTGTATTTGAGACTTGTACACAAGACCGGGGCACTTGGGTGCTAGCATTTTGAAAACGAGCTCTCCAGCTCAACTGGGTTACAAAGAGGAGGGGCAGGGTGGCGGATGAGCCCCCTCAGAGATTGCCTCTTCCCGTGTCTCCTTGCAGGGCAAATCTTTTCATATTTAACAAGCCACTGAGCAGAGCAGAGCAAAAGATAGCAGCCAGTATTAAACGCATGCTCAATCTAGTTTTATTTCTTTAAATTTACTCAGTCGAGAAAAATTTGTGGAGTGCGAACTCCCCTCATGCTAGGTGACTTTTTAATCCTTCTAGTTGAGTCAGGATTTATTTCTCCCTTCCAGCTTTCTAGCCTTTGCTTGTCCTCTTAGGGTGCATGCACACTTGCTCTTTGAAGAGGGTCTTCTCGGGGAGGAGTGTTCTGACTCCCAGCGTTAGGATACATACCTGGGGAGCTTTGGGATTTGGGGCCGACTTTGACCCGCCATTATTTCTAACTGCAAAATCCGTGACAAGAGGTGGCTGCCAAGAGCTTTGTAAGTCTCCTCCCATTTGTGGGGAGAGAACTGGCATCAAGAACATTGTCTAAATTCACCCAGCAAGGAGCTGTTGGACTGGGTGGTACGTGTGGGCGAGAACATCCAAATGAACGCTGGTCTGTTTGTTCAGGAGATGGAAGCTGTCAGTTCTGAGAACCTCAGCAGGAGGAATGTTTTGATGCATGGATGTTCCTGCTTCACAGAGCCGCCAAACAGAGGCCAGCTATTCTGCATTAAGGAAGGTAGACACGATGGGACACAATAAGTAGATGTCTGAGAGCTGCTTTCTAGTCCTAGTTCCACATGCTGTTAGCTGCAGTCCCCTAGACAAGTCACATTATCTCTGGCCCCAGGATTTCATCATCCAGAAAACAGGGGTCATAGGAATACTCCATAGTCCTCTCCCTTATAGCTAATCATAAAATTGTCAGAAGGATGAAATGAAATGATATACTCGAAACTGTTAGATAAATTCTAAAGTGATGTAGCAGGATTGTGGAAGTACTTTATTTTGTTTTATTTTATTTTTTCTTTTAAGAGCAATGGCTTTGGGTCGAGTAGAGTTGCATCCCCAACTTGGCTCATCAAATAGTTTCTCTTTGATCCTGAGCAAGATATTTAGAGTCTCTGAGCCTTGGTTTACTTACTAATAAAATGGGAATCATACTAGTGCAAATTAGAGGGGGGGAAAAGTGTGTGTGTGTAGATATACATATTACACATATATACACAAAACATGTATATACATACACATATACATATACATATACATATACATATACATATACATATACATATACACGTACAGTTACTGGCACCTAATCTAGCGTAATAATGCTGGTTGCTGCTGGTACTGCTACTTCTACTACTATTTCCATCCCTGTGAATGTGTCAACATCGCAGATAAAGGGGACCACATCCCCCGCCAAAACTTCCATGCATGACTTCACACAGACCTCATTAAACAGGTTTGCCAAGCATAGGTGAAGGCGATTTTGTACCCACTTGCAGAATACAAGGCAAAGAGGAGGGCCAACACATTTGGTACCGATATGGCGTGGTGTTTAAGAGTACTGCCACTGGCATTAAGCAGCGCGCGTTCAAATCCTCCCTCTGCCCTGTACTAGCTAAATGACCTTGAACTACTTATTTGCCTTGCTTACCCTCAATTTCTTTATCTCTAAGATGGCGGTCATCTCAGTGCCACCCTCCCACCGAAGGTTGTTGTAAAAAGGAAATGGGAAGCCCATAGCATAAGCTTGGCACATAAAATAAGCAGCCAACAAATAATTGGGGGGGAGGGGAGAGAGAGAGAGACAGAGAGAGAGAGAGAGAGAGAGAGAGAGAGAGAGAATGAATGAGAGAGAGAGAAATGAAAAAGTTTCTGAGTAAGTTATGTCTAGATTGTTCATTTTCACAAATGCTTCTTCTACCTCCTCCCCGGAAGTAGTTTCCTGCCTTGCAAGTTTTGGGTTTATGCCATGCAGATCAGCGTAATGTCACAGATTGTAACACTCCCCTTCCCCCTGGCTTCTTTCCTTCAAGTTTAGGGCCTTCTTCTAGAGCCTGTAACTAAGACACTAACTCTCAAGCTCTCACAATACCTCTGGTGTTCCCCTAATGGCAACATTGCTGGCAAACACGGATGGGCAGGGATGGCCTCGGTTATCACTGGCCCTGGAGAAACAGGACACCTTGGCGTTGAGACCCTAGAATGGGGCAGGACACAATGAAGAGCGGGCCTAGGGAAGCATGGACAGTTTGCCCTTGGAGCCTGACTTCCACTTTCATCCTTGCACTTATTTCGAGCCATACCAAGGCCTTGCATCCTCAGCTATCATGAGTCCCATTAAGGAATGCAAGAGTTAAGACCAAGGGCAACCTGCATATCGGCTGCACTCATGGCTGTGCTGGGGAAACTGGCTGAAGGGCCCGCTGGGTCTGGAGGTCCTAACCTGACCTTCTGCAGAGCAGGTCTCCCCAGAGAGCCCGGAGCAGAAGCAAATGTGTCACTTGCTGCCTCCTGTTTCTCTGTAATTCATCTCAGGGGCCATCTTCCAGCCTCTGAGAAGAGAACATTCTCCCCCAGAAAAAGTGCTGATGGACAGATTTGGTCATTACTTATGGCTTAGAGAAAGCACCTTTCAACAGTCACACTCGAGAATTCGTTCAGGCATTTACCCGAACACGCACCCAGGACAAGGCCTCTTTCCCAAGCCAGTGTTTGTTGACAAGAGTTACAGTATGTGTGCACCGAGACGGATCACTGCGTACATTCACTGGGAGCTATAATCCGCTCTATGAGACACACGGGGTATAGACAATCAGGGAAGGAGAGATCGCAGGAGAGAAAGGAAGCAGGAAGGAAAGTGCAAGAAAGAGTCAGTGAGGAAGAGATCAGAGAAAGAGAAGTAAGCAAACCCAGCAGAGTGGTTACACACCTAAGCACTGAAATCTGCCTGGGTTCCCTTGTGCCAACTGGGAGATACTGAGTAAGACCATTAGCCTCTCTGAGCCTGTTTCATCGTTTGTAAGATGGGAACCATCATCAACGCCCCTAATTTATAGAGGTGCTTGGAGCGCTACAAGAGCTAAGCAGGCAAAGAACTTGAGACAATGCCCAACATATAGTCACTTGTCAATAAATATGAATCATGTTATTAAAGAGAGAGGAAGAGGGAGAAGAGAATGGGTGGGAGGGGGGCGAGAACAGAAGAAAATGAAAATGAAGGTAAGGGAGAAGATGTAGAGTGAAAAATAAAGGAAAGGGGAAGAGAAGAGAGGTTGGAGAGAAAAGAAAAGAGAGCTTCCAGTGCTGCAGCTGGATATACCGAGTGGGTTCTGCTTTTTCTAGCCCCGCTCATGCTTTCATCTCTCCAGATTGTTGTAGGCATGGTTTACACATAAACTCAGAAACACAGGCTAAACATAGACGTTAGCCACATGCACGGTAGGCAGGCAGGATTGTGTCCACACTTTCAGTTTGCCATATAAAAGCTTTTCCTCGCTGCAACTTTATGGCCCAGAAACTCAACTACAAAAAACGACGATACCATTTTTTACTTTATACCAAATATAAATCAATACTTGTATGTCTCTTTTACGAGTTTGGGAGCCACAGCAATTGAGGAGACCCAGCGTCTGGGTATCCCCACCTAACCAAGGTTTTTGTTTGTTGTTTGTTTGTTTTTTTCCCCTTCCACCATGTTAAATATTTCTGGCTAACCAGTTAAAATGGGGAGATGGCCATGATTGCTTTTAGATTGCCACTTCCACATTGAGTGAATTTTATAATAAGAAGCCATTTTTCCCCCCGATAGGCTGCCCTTGTGCCCGCCTCTCTGACTTTGCGGTCCTCATTATTGTGGGTTTAAATGAAGGATGTTCATTCAGGCAGGGACGGGGGGAGGCCACCAGGCATCAGAGCTGTTATCAGGCCCTTCTATCAGGCCAAGTGACAGGCATCCGGAGCAAGAATGCAGAGCTCATGGTGGAGACCTCCAGCTGACACCAAAGGTGACTCCCCTCACTCTAACCTTGAAAGGGAAAGTTCCCACTTTATTAAAATGAATTTCGAAAGGGCCTCTCTGACAGCTGCATAATTAAATATTGGAGTGTCAGCGATAATTTATTCCACTCGCATGTCGTGGTCAGATCCTTTTCACTAGAGGGTCAGCAAGCATGGTGACAGAGGCAAGGAGACAAGGGATTCGGGGCCCTTTGTCATTTAGGTAGACCCAGCTCTGAAATCTGAGACTCATAAAACATACGAATGCACACACACACACACACACACACGCAAACACACTCACCCCAGAGAGGGACAAAGTGTGCGTGAAGATACCCTGTTGTTATTCACCCAGTGCAACAATCTAGTTCAAATCTGATATGCGTTTATTACGAATAGAAAATGTGAAATGATCAAGACCGGTGTGTAAAGACTTTCAACCTCTACTTGAGGGTCTCTGTGGGAGCCATAGCTGTTTCGGAAGTATCAGCCATCCAATCTCTGTAGCTCTCTTTCTACAGTGCAGTTGATAAGGAAGGTCATCGCAGATAGGAAAGTGGATGGAACTTCCTGGACTTGAACTTTTGTACAAGTTGTTACAAGGCTAGTGAATTTATAGAGACTCAGTGTAAGGGCTTTAGGTGTGCGCTGGCCCTGCCCAATAAACAACCCTGAATGTATCATTGTAGGGGAGAGTCCACTGTGAGTGTGTGTGTGTGTATTATTGAGAGAAATTTACCTAGTTTAAGCAGGTATCGTGGAAAGCACATGGGTTTTAGAGTCCGACACAGAATCCTTTCTTTGATTAATGCAGCTAAATGCCCACCACAGCCAGTGGCATATTGCTTCATAAATGCCTATGAAAAAGTACAAAAAACACAGCCAGAGCGAATTCCATATAGACCTTCTCGGGATGTTTAGTCTTTGTTTATGTTAGTGTTTGGCTTTGTTTTGTTTCGGCTGGGGAGCAGTTGTATGATTTTTCCTCTTTGGTAGTGCAGAGGAAATGAGTTAATGCTTCTTGGGGCTCGTTGTCCGGAAGGCTCTGCCTGCGGTGTGTCTACGCAGAGAACCAGCCCACGAGCCCAGTCCATCATTTCTTATTTGACCCTGTCCTGTTTACTCTGTCGGGGTAAAAGCGCAGGCCGAGCTTGGCTAGTCAGTGTATTCCTTTGTCAGAGGCAGGCTTGGCTACTCCGAGTCAGCCTGAACAAATTACATCCCTCACTCTGTCGCCGAACCAGGAACAGGGTTATAACTCAGTCTAAGCACCGGTCCCTCTTCTATTACCTTCATAACCAAGGTCATACTAATCAACTCAATTACCAGTCCTCTCGGACATTTTCATAATGTTTTCTGCTAGTTGCTCTCCTGTGAAAATCTCTCGGTCTAAGCAAATTAATGCCATTTTTATAACTATCTACATTTCAGGTACAGTGATCTCCTTTGGAAAGACTGTATCCCCAGCAGCATAAACTTGCTTTCCTTCCCAGCATAATGTTCAGACAAGTTAGGGTATTGCCACAGTTCGTTCTTGACTTCTTTTTTTTTTATGGTATAAACAGATATTTTTGTTTTTAGGAAAACTTGAAATTACAAAGAAATTACTTTAGTCACTTCTGGAAGCAGAGGACCATGTCTCCTCCCACCACCTTCTCCCCACTTCCAAATCAGCAAGCTGGGTGTTTCAGCCAGGGCTCTTCCAGGCCTCAATTTCTGAGACATATGCACGAGGATGAAACTGCGTTATGTTCCATAAAGGTGGTGTTTTATGTCCTGATTAGTTTGCAGATGTGTTACCTTTTGCCTCTTCTTCACCCCACCCTACTTATATCTCTCCTTTGTTGCAGAACCCGTGTACATTTGTCTAGCATTCTATTTTTTAAATGCTTTTTCCAGTTATCTAATTTGATTTCTATTGCAGATCTTGGAGAGTTCAAAATCACACCATTCGGGAAATAGCCCATATTTTGAAAATTCTCTAACAGCACAATTGCTGGGTCGCTAGTGCCTTGAAGGTGTCAGATGGGCTTGTTTTCTGAGTCATGCTGGTTAACTGCAGCCCAAGTTTAGAAAGCAAACCACTGATTTGATTTAATACAGGAGCTAACCAGGACACAGGGTGACTGCTGCCTTTTAGTATCTCTGAACGGCCACCTCCCACGCTGCTCAGATTATTCATTAAAATGAAGCTCGGTTAACGCTGGGTCTACATCCTGTGGGATATATCTTGCTCATAGTAGGCTCTGAAAAAAGACCAGTTGAATGAATAAATTATTTCATCACCTCTTATTTAATGGACTTGCTTATTTGCTCAAAAGAGACATTGAGCTGAGTATAAAGGACAACATACATTTCAACTGCATCTGAATTGTGTTAGTCCATATTTTAAAAAAAGGAAACAGTGATGCAAATATGATAAAATGCTAATAATTCCACTTGTGAGTGGTGGGTATAAATGTGGTTGTATTATTCCTGGTGTTTTTTCTGTATTTCCAAGTTTCCCCCCACTCATTTTACTTAATGACACGGAGGTCTGGGTTCGCACATACCCTTAAGGCAGGTCAGACATTTGGTAATGCGACTGAAGGGAGGGAGCTGACATCTGTGTGTACCCATCATGCACTGGCCTTGAGCTAGGTGCTCTGCTTCCACTGTCTCATGGAATTCCTCACAGCTTCTGGCTCTTCTCCTTCTTGCCATCTTCACCACAGTAACTCTGAAGCCCAACTCACTTCCCCCACGTTACAGAAGTCAAAGGAGGCACAGATGACATTCAAATTCAGGCCAGAGTGAATTCAAAATCCCTGCTCTTTTTTGTTCCCCCACCCCCACAAACATTTAAAAAATTGAGGGGAAATTCACATAACATAGTTAACTATTTGAAATATGATTCAGTGTACTACCACCATGTCTCTGTAGTTCAAAACTTTCTCATCCTTCCCAGAAAAACAACCCATGCCCATTAAATAATCATTTCTCATTCCTCCCAGTCCACTGCTCTGTCTTTGGTCTCTGGATTTGCCTATTCTGGACATTTCATACAAAAGCAATCATACAGTATGTGACCTTTTGTGTCTAGCTTCTTTCACGTAGCATATTGTCTGTCAGTACCTCAGTTTTTCATTGGCTGAGTAATATTCCATTATATGGACATACCACGTTTTTTTTCTGCATTCATCCATTGATGGACAATTGGGTTGTTTCCACCGTTCGGCTCTTCGGCATAATGCTGCCGTGAGCACTTGCGTACACGTTTCTCTGTGGAAATTCGTTTTCATTGCTCTTGGCGATCACCCTAGTGGTGGTACTGCTGGGTCCTGTGCTTAACTCTAAGTTTAACTTTTTGAAGAACTGCCAAACCGTCTTCCACAGTGGCTGCCCCCATTTTTACCTAAAATCTCTGCTCTTCTTACTTCTCAGAGTCTTCTAAGGCACTAGCGTTTTCATTAAGTTCTTTCTGCAGAAAGAGTTAAGGCGTCTCCTCAGGTAGCTATGATCAACCCTGAGGGATTTAGCTTGTGCGTGTGCAACTGAAATAGCCAGGAGGCATCCAGTCCCTGTTATTTCAGTCTCTCTCCCCCTCCTTCTCACCCCATGCAAGCTCCATCTTTCCCAAGAATGGAGGATGGGTGGCCTAGAAAAGTGGAGGGAAGCAAGGGAGTAATAATTATGCCTTCGCCAAGTGCCAACTAAAATTCCCAGCCACTTTTGTCTCTAGATTGCTCTGATCTCACCCTTCAGCACCCTCAGTGACGGGAAGGCAGCCCAGTCACAAACTTAAGCAAACTCAGAAGGAAACTGAGGCCTGGCAAAGTCATTCAGCGTAGCCAACCTCACAGAGCTCACGTGCACTGGAGGCAAGAGCAGCAGTTGCTGTCTCCACGCCTCCGTCAGCTGCTGTGCTCTCTGATAACCTTCACATTTGGGAGAACTAAAAAAAAATAAGAAAAGAAAAAAACTGTGTGAAAGACCCTTTTAAAAAGGTAAACGTTTTTCATTATATGAACTCTTCACTTTGGAAAACCGGCTGACAGCAAAAATCTTGATCCCGAGCTTCTTTAGAAATCTTGGACCCCGTTAGAGAGAATATTCTGGGGAATGTAGCACATATACATTATTACGGGAAAGGCATGTGCTAGCTATTTTATGAACATAATCCCATTTAATTCTTCATCTTAGAATTCAAAAAGTCAATAGACTTTGCCCTATGGTAGAGACAAGGAAGCCAAGACTCAGAGACATCAAATTACATGTCCAAAGTCTCCCCTTTTGGAGGTAGTAGCCTCTGGCTCTTGATTTTCCAGACCCTAGACGGCAGCTTATTTTCACTTGGCCACATGTCTGAGACATGTTATGTGTCAGAGAGCACAAAACGACTGAGATCATAAGACCAAAGACAAAAAGGCCCTTAATGCATGAACTGCCACAGCTGTGTGCCGGGCTGCGTCTCACTTCCCCATTTGTAAGCTGGGGGAGGGGGGCATGTGGAAGGGCAAGACTTCCCCGGGGGCTGCAGAGGGTGTGTTGAGCACCTTCTTGGAATGCTTCAAAACTGGGCTTGCAGGCCCCCTTTGTTGATGCTTTCACCACCCCGGGCTGTCATCTTCAGCCCAGGGAAAGCCCCCCGCAGCCCCGAATCAAGGATAGGGGAGAGCAATTTTGAGTTTGACCTTCCTGCTTCCCATAAATAGTGAAAGCCAGCAACTATTGCCTAAGTCTTAACCAAAACCAAGGAAGTACATTGTCCAAGACACATTGAGATTAGAATGGACGTGCTGGACAGGTGGTGGACAGGTGATTGGAAATACCCAGGTCACGAGTCAGAGACCTGGGCTTTAGCCCAACCTTGTCATGGATTCCCTTCGTGACCCTGGGGACTTCCCCTCTCCTGCCTGGACTTTATTCCTGAATGTACACAGTGAGATGGGTCTAGATGAGATTGCTGTCTGTCAGGGAAGTTCTTAGAGCAGGTCTGGTTGAGAGAACTTGGAATCTCAAGATGGAAAAACTAACACAAAATCCCTGTGTTGAAGACCATCCCCAGTGGCTCAGCAGTACTGGCTCTGCTGAGCACTGCACCAGTAGTCGGTGCTGTCTTGCAGGACATTGCAATCCTAAGGACACCCTCACTACCCCTCCTAAAAGGAGATTTTATATAAGCACAAGCCAGCTCCTACACATTTGGGATCTCCTGTGTTTTCCACCATCTTAGGAGAAGTTTTCCATAATGTCCTTCAATAATATAATCTACTCATATTTTCCCAGAGACACAGTTTCCTGTTGAATGTCCTATATTTCTTTTCACAAACATCATTTCATTTAATCCTCACACAATCCTCATGGTGTTGTCATCACCTCCAATTTACAGTTGAGAATATAGGGGACCAGAGAGGTTAACTGATTTGCCCAAGATCACCCAGCTAGCAAGTCACAAAGTTGGAATTTGATGCAGGTCCAACTCCTTCAGCACTTAATGCCACTGCCTCTTGATACATTTTCTTGTAAGGAGCATCTTACAATCAAACTGACATGACTACTTAATTTTATCTTTGGATAAAAATGGTACCAGTCTCAGAAGTCAACGAGTTAAGTAATGGTTGATTAAGAAATTTAAATCTATGAATTCCCTAGGAACAAATGATTGCATGATTGCAAGACGAAATTTTTACTTAAAATAAATGAAGAAAAAAACAGAACTCACTTTTCAGTCATGTTACTTCTTCTTTTACAGTAAATGCCCTCTTTAGGATTTTGCAAGCTCATTTCATGATTTTTTTTCTCTTTTAGTAACTTTCCAAATTTAGAAGTTAAATTTATAAGACTGTAATTTGCAAAGTCATCTTTTTTTTTTTTTTTTAGAAATGTAAGCAGGAGATGAGGCCTGTCCAGGTTTGGGGGTGATGGCTCGTGATCTGTTATTGACTTTGGCCAAGTCTTGGCGGATTCCTGTGGGTAGGTGATTATTAGCACCTTGCCTACAAAATGTAAATACCTTGACTTATCTAAATATTCCCCACACACACACTCCCCAATTTAAGAAAAATGTGGAATGTTGGGAAATGTTTCCAAGAATAAACCAAAGGATGAGCCAGCCTAGGGAAGTGAACTTCAAAAGGAAATGGAATACGTTCAATTCCACAATGATTATTTGCTGACCCGGTGCTAGGCACGCCGAGAGTGAGATGGATGGAATTCATGGAGTAGCTGCCTTCAAGGTCACAGACTAGCTTGGAAGACAGGTATGCCCATAGGTTATTACAACACAGGGTGAGTGCACCCCAGGGAACACGCAGACAACGTACAGGGGCTCACAGAGGGAGGGATTAACTCTATAAGGAAGGATTTCAATAATGGCTTTCAATTATATGATGCATCTAATAATATGATTACATACTTTCACAATAGTGTTGTACTCTCATTATTATTTATCCCCCCACACTGAACAAATACAATTATTATATTAGTCCTTTCCATTATTAGTTCTCTTTATTCATAATAAAAACAGTGGTGAGTGGTTTATAAGAAGAATTCTTTTGTGACTCTTCATGTCATTTTTCTACTCAAAATTTTAAAATATGTTTTGTTTGTTTGTTTGTTTGCTTGTGTTTTTCCTAATCCTTGAATGACAACATTACCTCCCAAGCCCTCTGACAGTGGGTGCTGATTTTTCAGTGAGCTTACAAATGCTTTTCAAGAGCAACTTAATGTTGGATCAAGTCACCCCAGGGAGGTTAGTTCTTCACTATGCATCATGGCCTTTTAATGCCATGCTGCTTTTTATCAACCAATCTGCAGATGTTTTTCCTTCTTTCACACCGAAAACCCTTCACTGTGGAAACCAGTAAGTTTGTCATCTCATCGTTGTTGTTTTCTGATGTCTTGACAGCAGAACCAATCTTCCAAATCCTTTAAAGAAAAAAAAAAATGCACCAAAACAAACTCAATCACAAAAGCTTTTAAAACTCTGAAATCCCAGGAAGCTAATTAGTGCATCCTTTTAAGATGGCTTCCTGCACTTTTATATACACATAGGCTTTGGTTTCAAATGCAGTTGGCAGTTTGCCACAAGTCAGGCAGGTCATCCCAGCTCTTAGGAACACAAGCTTCTGCAAAGCCCTGTGAAGGGAGGGCAGGGCTGTGACTCTCCCCTGCATTAGCGCGTGACTGTGACCCGTCACCAGGTAGCAGGTGGAAGCCAGAAGCTGCATTCACGTGGGCTCCCGGTGGGTAGTTGTATACTTCCCAAACTTCTCTCATTGCCCTAACGATGTCCTTATTTTGCTATTTCTCCACTTGACATTGAAGCTCTAGGGAGCAGGAACTGGTGTACATCCCAGGGCCTTGCATGGTACTTGGCACGTAAGAGGTGTGTAATAGGTGCCACTGCTGTAGTGCAGAAAGCACGGACTTCAGAATTGGTCAAAGGAATGCACATCTGGGAGCACACAGCCCTCCTTAGGCTGTGTCTAAGTTCCCTCCAGGCCTTGCATTTCTGCTCCAGGCTGCAAAATCTCTGACAGCCGCAACCACCCATCTTTGTACCCAAAGTCCCCACTCAGTGCCTGGCTCAGAGTAGGCCCTCAATAAATGTTTGCTCCTCACTGAGTGACTGTATGAATCATGTTTAGGATGTCTACTCTAAGACAGAACTTGTGGGACGTCTTTAGGTATATTTTTGCCTTCCTTAGGAATTTGGAAATTTCACTGCCAAGGGCAAAGACAGACTGTGAGAGATGGTCTCTCTCTGTCTCTGTCTCTGTCTCTGTCTCTGTCTCTGTCTCTCTCTCTCTCTCTCTTTCTGTATGAAAAGGCCTTGGAAGTATAAAATTATGACTTACACACCTTGCTGAATTTATCTCATTGTATTAGAGAGACATTCTCTAATTCTCTCCAGAAGAGTCTTTTCTGGCACAAAAACCATGTTAATCACATTTGAAATACATGTGTGTTCGTGCCTCCAAGCCCATGTCCATATGCATGTATGTCACTGTAGAATAAACTCCATCAGTTCCCATCATCTGCTCCCCTTCTGGACTTCCTGAGAAGCATGAGAGTGGCACATTCCAGATGGAGGGAACTATCCAGGAATCATCTTAGAAGCATAGAAACACCTGGTGTGTTTGGGGCATATTTGAGTGCCTCATTGGTTCATATATTTGATTATTAACATGTTCCCCATAATTGTCTTTCACCCATCCTCAAGCATGACCCAAAGGAGTCAATAAACAGATTGGAATCAGAAGGTCAGTGTAATTCCAAGGAAATAGTCAAAATGGTCACCCTGGAGCTTCCCTTATCCATTCTTCAAAGACACAAAAAGAGACTGCAGCTTGCAGACCAAGGCCATTGAAGAAAAGTGTTTCCTATAAAATAAAGCTTTCCTGTTTCAAATGTAAGAAATCCCACCCAGTGAAACTTTAGAATCAACTTGAAGGTTCAACACCAGGTGAATGACTCCATAAATCATGGTATATCCACTTAATAGGGTGTTAGACAGCCACTAAAATAAAATGACAGTTGGAAAAAATACTCATGATAAAAGTTTTAATGACAAAAGTGGGGTTGAAAATGAAATATATTCTCTGACTAGACCCATACAGCAAGAAAGATGAATGACAGAGAGGACAGTGGGGGATGTGTTCTGCACCTGGGTCCTTTTTCCACCATTTCAAAGTATTAAATGTATTGCATTGCATTTATCATGGAAAAAGTCTAATTTAAAATGTATTACCAGTTAAGTTCTGCGCAACTTGTAAACTGGTTGCATACTGTATTTTCAAGATATGCAATTGTAAGTAGCCCTCACATATAGCCAAACTGTTTATTTGAACTTGGTCCTGTGAGGTCTCGGTCTCCATGGCTTTGTAGAGTGAAGGATTCTGAGGGGCAGGATAATAGCAATGCCAGAACAGGTATTATGGGGTTCCTCGATAAAGCATGCGTTACTCAGGTTAGCGCTAAACATCAGGATAAAATGACTCTGGGCTGTCAACGTTGTACACTTTTCTCTGTTGCCTCAACTGTCAGGAAGTCATTGAAAAATAGTCTTTTCCCCAAAATACAATAATGAATACCTTGGCCAGATAACCGTTGCAAATCCTTCCAGATTAAGAGTCCAGTGAATTTCTACTTTCAGTCAAAGGACTGAGGTGGAATGAAACGTGGGTGTGTTTGTTTTTTTTTAAGAAAAATAGCAAAAATGACTAATGATGAAATGTAGAAGTTAGGAAGTAATACATCTGATAACATTAACAGAAAAATTCATACTAAATCATTAGGCCAAAGCATAAAAGAGGAGGATGAGTAACACAGCTTTCATTATTTGAGCCTTTTCTACATGCCATTTTGCATAAATGCTTCTCGTTTTGCCCAATTTATCCCCTCACTATTAGCTGTAATCCCGAAGAATCGATATTCTTGCCTGGCTTTCACATCACCGTGTGTGCTTTTTCTCCCTCAGTATCCTGTTTCCTATGAACTTCTACCCCCTTCTCGACATCCCCCCACCCCCCTGTCTCTGCCAACAATGGCACCGCACAGCTCTAGTGTTTACAGGTGGGAGCAGCCTATGTGGAGACCAACTATTAAGAAAACTCTATAAAAGATAGCTCAACTCTGACTGTATGGCTCTTAATTTTTAATATGCCCCTCTCTAGTTGTTTGAATAAAACGAAGACATTTGGAAATTACTAAAGTGCCTCTGTGATTAGGTATTACAAGGAAGTTTGAAATGTAACTTTTGTTGAATATATTCGGGTGACGCAAAAATAATTGCGGTTTGAAAAGTTGAAAATAATTGCAAAAACCGTAATTACTTTTGCACCAACCTAGTAACAACACCTAGTTCCTCTGAAGCCTAAAGACAGACACTTTCATATATTGTACAGTGTCTAAGAACTCCATGTGTAGGTTTGAAGTTTATTTTGGATGGGCTTCATCTGTGTTCCCTTGTGGCCACCGACCGGGTCAGCCACAAAGCTGTGGTCTGGTCATTTTGGTCCCCTTCCGCATGAATCATGTGACAACCTGTGTCTATTATTAGCTGGATGATTATGACCGGGTAGATGGTTCGCTTGGCCTTGGTATGACCTTCCATGGGCTGTGTCTAACCCAGTGGTGGCCCCCACCTAAATGAAGACATGTTCTGATTCTGTTCAAAGACTGGTGGCATCAGAAGCAGACTTCGGTGCCTGCCCTGTGCCCTGGCACCAATATTTAACACAAAGATCCTTTCGCAGAGTAAATTGTGTGATTCCACCATTTCCCTGTGAGCCCCTCCACCATTTGGTCTCACCGTGCCCTTGTAGTCGCACCCCTTCCTCCCACACATCCTGCTTCCACTCCCCGGATTACTCACGATTCCACTGACAGGCCACATCCTTTCACACCTCTGAGCTTTTGGTCATACTGTAACCTCTACCTGAGTTCCCTTCCTGCCTCCACCCTTGCCTGTCAAATTCCTTATGCTTTATGCTTTTCAGTTTCAGCTGAAATGTTACCTTCTCTCTGACACTTTCCTAGACCCCACTGTATAGCTATGGGTTCTTCCCTTGTATATCCATACTAGAGTGCCTATTACATACTTTGGAAATGACCTTTATGTGGCTTGTTTGCATATCTATATTATGAGCTTATTGGTTAGGATAGCCTAGGCTGCAATAACAAATAGCCCTCCCCCCCCCCCAAAAAAAAAAGGCATGATAGCTCATTGTAGCTGTATTTCTTACGGAAGAAAACAAAAAACAGCATAAATGGGTATTCCCGGCCAGTGGCCGCTATGTTCCACAAAGTGATTCAGGGACCCAGGTTCCAACCCCCTTGTGTCTCCATTCTCCCAGCTGCTATGTGCACCCAGCTGGCCGATCTCGCTTACCAGACTTAGCCACATAAGATTTATAAGAACTAGCCATCTCTAAGTACAAGGTAACCTGGAAATGCAACCTAGCTCATTGTCCAGGAAGAAATGCAAATGGATTTGGGGTGGGTCGCTGGCAGTCTGTCACAGTGAGCTACTGAAAAAGGCACAGACTACCTTTTCCCCTTTAGAATCTCCAGTTTCTGATACAAACTTTGGTTCTCACTTTGATCCCCAATAAATATGTGAATGCAGAGATAGGAGAACATTAGCTTGATTTCCATGTGTCATCATTTAAACTTTGAATCAAGTGACATACTTTTTTCTTTCTGGCATTGTTGGTCCTTCATCTTATGTTTTAATACAAAAACACCAAGGGCTGAAGAAGGCAGAGTGATGTTTTCAGCTATATTTTCTCATAATACGGAGTCACGAAACCAGAGTGTTGTTGTTTTGCAAGGAGAAAAGACCCCTGGTAAAGAGTAATCTAATAATTCATCTTTATGTTAAAAATATATCATCACGCATTCATTTCCCCACTGGCGTACTCCACGCCGACCCTGGTTCCCCTTCCTGTTAAACACATCCTTTCCCTCTCATCAGTTTCCACTCCTCCTGCCGAAAATGGAATACAATGAATAGACGTATAATAAAATCTTTTAATTGTCTTAGCATATGTTGCTTTTATTAGGTGGGCATAATTGCATTCATGGGATCACCTACAAAGTCCTTTCGAATATAAAATTGAAATGGCTTCACACTCCGTGCACAAGTCCTTCTGAGCCACTGTTTTCCCCTTCGCTGCCTCCTGTCCCCCTTTTGCTGTAAAGTTCACATTGAAGTGTGAAAAGAGAGACGTGGCAACTGACACATGCTGGCTCTTATCAGCCTCGAGTACAGATGTGGCCCCACTGAAGAGCCACTGTCATTTCTACACCATTTATTCCTCGCCTGGCCTCATTGCTTGCTTCCTTTCGGAGGACATTTTCCCTGGTCCAGTACTGTATTTGTCATTCCTTTCCCTTTTTTTTTTTTTCGCTCTCTCTCCATGGAAGGGTTTTGATATGCATTTGTCCCAAAGGCAAGCCTTTTACACACTTCCGCTAACCTCTTAGGGTCAGGCTCCTCTAAACTGCTTCGGGCTCATAAAAGCAACCCAGCAGCGCTTTTATGGTATCGTTACAGCTCCCTTACAGCCCTCTTCTTCCAGCTTCCAATCATTCTATTGCCGTTAATCAGTTCAGCAGCTCTTTTATTTGAAAGTGGGTGATGGAGTGGGAGAGAACCAGCTGAAGACCCATTTCATTTGGGCCGAGGTTTATCAAAGTCTGTTTTAGTTGTGGCTTGTCCTAGGCATTTAAATTTGAGTTGTACTGAACACTCTCAGCCTTCACTTTTATTTCAGAACAGGGATTGGCAAACTTTCTATAAAGGGACAGATTGTAAATATGTTAGGTTTGGCAGGCCAGTTTGTGCCACAAATACTCAACTCTGCCGTGGTAGCGTGCACACACATGCAAAAGCCCTAGACAGTATGTAAAGGAATGACTGTGGCTGTTTTGCAATAAAACTTTATTTACAAAAACAGGCAGTGGGCCGGATTTGGCTCATGGGCTATGGGTTGACAACTCCTGTTTTAGATATTAGAAATTCCACCTGTCCAGTCTTTCAAGAATTGTGATTTTATATATATATATATATATATATATATATATATATATATATATACACACACACACATACATACACACAGTGGAATATTACTCAGCCATTAAAAAGAATGACAACATGGATGGACCTAGAGGGTATTATGCCAAGTGAAATAAGTCAGACTGAGAAAGACAAATACCATATGGTCTCACTTGTATGTAGAATCTAAAGAACAAAATAAATGAACAGACAAAACAGAAACAGACTCAGACACAGAGAACAAACTGATGGTTGCCACATGGGTGGGAGGCTGAGGAGCTGGGTGATAAAGGTGAAGGGATTAAGAAGTACAAATTGGTAGTTATAAAATAGTCATGGGGATGTAAACTACAGCACAGAGAATAGTCAATAATATTTCAACAACTATGTATAATGCCAGGTGGGTACTAGACTAGTCAGGGGAATCACTGCATAAATTATATAATTGTCTAACCACTAAGCTGTACACCTGAAACCAATATAAAATAATATTGAGTGTCAACAGTAACTGAAGAAAAATAATTTTTAAAAAAGTAACACTAGCCTTCCAAAGATACGGTGCTTACATACCTAATGCTCTGCTTGGATGGTAGATTATTACCAAGAAATTGGGTCTACTGACTTTCAGTTTCCAACTCTATTTTTTTCTCTCTCTTTACTTTCTTTCTCTTGAATACCAGAAGCTTAACATTTTTGGTTAGTATATCTGGAAGTGCTCCCTTGTGCCACACAGAGCTGTTTAGAAACTTGCATATTATGTTTCCCGTTTATTGTGTAGGACCTTCTTGGAAAACTAGCATTTATCCTATTCCTGAGAGGTAAATGCAGTGGTGAGAAAAACCCGTCTACTGCCCTAAATCTGCCACCGCCTTTTCAATAGCCTGTGAGTCCGGTGGTCAGGGATAAGGGCACCAACGTGTTGTAACCACTGAGGACGTGTGAGGAGCATCAGGAGGTCATGAGCTCATTTAAACCTCACAAGAAAACTGTGAGGAACATATTAAGCGTCTTTGGCACTATTGCAAAAGTGCAAAATGAAGGTCAGAGACGTAAAATAACTTGTCCATAGTCCAGGTACGCTGTGATTATGGCTTGGACTATGGTGGTGAATGCATATGTGAACCCATTACCACATTTCCCCGTGTTTATGTTTTCACTAATGCCAAGTGTGACAGATAAGGTTAGCAAATTGCCGCGTCTTCCTGGGCACACACCTTGGCTATCTTTCCCATCCTCCCTGGCAGTAAAACCTGGCCCAGTGATGGATCCTGATTTATGCAATTGATCCACAGTGATGCCCCGCAGCTCCAGTCTGGACCAATGGGAACCCTCCAAATGTGCCGTCCTCCACGTTGGGTTCTTTCTTTTTCTTCCGTTTAGCTCGCATGGAGGTGACACTCAGGGCGATACTAGAATCTAAGAGGAAAAATGCCTCTTTCTGTCTGTTTCCTTGAATGACTGTGGAACAGAGCCACCCTTCCAGTACGTGTGGAGCCATTTTAAATCAATTACCCGATCTTCTTCAGCATATGAGGGAGTTGGGTATGGCCCGGCTCAGCGAATCCAGTAAATGTTTGAATGGGGAGAGAGTGGGAGATCCCAACTCTGGGTCCATTGCCTTTTTGAAGTCTATAAGGGTGGAGCCAGGGAGGATGCCTATAAGCTCATTTCAAACATTTCAGCAAATATTGTGAGGCTCTGTATCCTATTTTATTATACTTTGATTTGGGTTGGAATTGCAGCCTAGAGGTGAAGTGACGAGCCTGAGGTCATGCAGGTGAGTAAGTGCAGACCCAAGACATGAATCCGTATTTCTCGGTTCCTAGACTACGGTGTTTGTTTGTTTTTCCCACTACCTGTTAGGAAATGGTTGTTGTCTGGTGGTTTTCACTGAGTTGCTTATTGCAAGACAGGATGCTCTTGGGCCCAATTCAACAAGGAAGAATTTCTACTGCGTTAGAAAACTTTGGAGGATCTCGGGGCTTGATTACAAAGTGCATAAAAGCAGATGCTGGTACCTAACTTTCACCTCCATTCAGTGAGAGAGAGGGAAGGAGGGAGGGCAGGAGGGGAGGGAGGGAGGGAGTGAAGTGGGGGGGGGGAGAGAGAGAGAGAGAGAGAGAGAGAGAGAGAGAGAGAGAATGTGATCAGTAATTTATAGGTTGACATTTTCCTTGGGTCCTCATAATACTTGTTTATTAGAGATAATTTGCTTAAGCTTGCACAAGGTGGAAGGTCATGCAAGGAAGGTTTTTATTAGTTGTGTACTGAATGGATCAATAGTAATTTGAATACTATAAATCTGTCCTGTTAACAGGTTTATTTCTTCATCAGATATTAATTCCAGAGGGTCTCACCCCTTACAGAATGGACGTAAAGGATGCCGTGCAGATGTTGCTGCCTCTGTAATCAGGTCCAGCTGTGAATGTGCGCGAGTCTCCACGTGGGTCCTCGACAGTGGGGTAGCAGATAGGCATCGGGGAAACCGAAACTAGAGCCCCTGGTTTCCTTGGAGAAGAAATCCAAAGAGAAACATGGAGGCTATCCATTCATTGAATTGCTAAATTTGCTTTCTTCCCTTTTCCTCCCTCCTTTTCCCTCCCTCATTCCCTCTCTTCCTTCCTTTCTCTCCCCCCCCCTTCCTTCCTGTCTTCTGTCTGT